>NW_010115393.1:9043-40529 GCF_000699245.1 Pterocles gutturalis
TAGGAACCTTCTCTGAATTGGAAATAGACCCTGCGTTTTGCCTGTATAGATTTGGCGAACCACAGATTCATTCAGTTAACGGTGATAATAACTGACGATGCAGATGCTGTGGAGATCCCATGGATTTCAGCAGCACCAAAGCATCTGTGCTAAAGCTGTATTCACTGCAAACCAAGCTTTAGTCATAAAATTAACTTCCCTTTCAGTATGATAGAAATGGAGTCTATCATGGAAGCATTATCTGTTTATTTGCTAACAGTATCCTGCCTGTAATACTTAAAGAACAGTTAAAAGTGCAAAACACAGCTATTTCTTAAGGCTTTTCTGGGGAGGGAGGCTTTGAATAACTTCATCTCACACTAATTTGAAGAAAGCAAGTCAATGCATGGGTGTGACTTTTGGGATCAGGCCCAGCACTTTGTACATCAGCCATCTCCAGTATATTAATGAGCATTTACCGTAAGGAAATAATACATCTGTGGCATACTCTTTATCTCTGTAACAACTCTTTTTTTCTTAAAGCATTTGATAAGGAGGTATCGCATATGGCTCCAGAAGCCTGTGAGAAGCCCAAAGTGAGACTTGAGGCTCTGTTATGATCAGATGGACGTTACACAGATTCTGAATGCCTCTGCTGGTGCCTGTTCCAAAAGCTTCATCTTTTTTCCTTTAAGCAGTCAAAGTTCACAAAAGCTTTGACGAACCTATAGCGGTGGCATTATATGTAACTGATGAGATGTTTGTTTGTACAATGAATATGGTAGGAAAATCTGATCTGGACAAGACATAATTGTGCAGTTGGATGCTTTACCTGTTAACGTATGTGCTTATGGGCACTCAAAAGGCAGAACAAGGAGCGCGTGAAGTGTTCAGACACACAGTGTGTGTCCGGAGGCGTGGTGCCCCTGGATAAGAGGTAGGAGGCAATCCCATTCAGTCATCGGTGACAGAAATGGCTGTTTTGTATAATGGCCGTAGAAGAATGTTATTGATGACTTGTGCAATCCAAACATATGACGTGGAGGCAGCTGCAGGGCTTTTGTTGTTGTTTTGTGTCCTGATTCCAATCCTGAGTACATGCCAGTTATGTTTGGTCACAGGAAGCTTTCCTGGATGCACATGGTCTCTCTGTGACAAAAATTCCTCTTTTCTCAGTGGTTGGAGAACATCTCCTTTGCTTTGGCAGAGGATGGCTGCCTGACCTGCCTACCCCTGACCTCCAAAATGGCAAGTGTCACATAAACACCCCTTGGAGAAGGCTTCACAATTTTTGCCAGTGTTTTGGGGATGTGGGATTTCTGTGGTTCCCATTGGCTCCCTAGGCTCTTTGGAAATAAGTCCTTGTTTTTCTAGAACGCATTCCCAGAAACTGTAAAAAAAAAAAAAAAAAAAAAAAAAAGCACAGTGGTCTCTGGTTATTGAGAGCTTTCAGATATTGGTTCATGCTGAGGCTGATGGGTTAATCTCAAGGACATCGACTCCTTAACTTGTTCAAGGCATTTCAATGCTCTGGCTGTGTCTGCTAAGTTCACTGAGAACAAAATAAGTAGTGTTAAGTGGAAAAGGGCTAGTTTATTACTGCACCAACACACTTGGGGCATTGGGATCCTCTAGTCTGAAAGCTGTGTTTCCGAATCGACAGACGTGGAGGTTGGATTTTCACAGTTGTATCCCTAAACCAGTAAACCCGTTTCATAGATCCACCTCGGAATTTATCAGAAGGAGAAAATTGTTTACCTGAATTGGAAATAGTCTCCAGTATAGATGGTAAGGAGTACAAGAGAAAGATGATGTTCCCTCACAAGTAAGAGGTTTCCAAAGCAGAGCAGCAGAGGAATGAATGCAGGTCAAGACCAGGGTGTCATCGTGTTGTGACACAGCATTGCTGCATGTGGCGGAACAAATGCAGTTTGCCTTTTAACGGTAGGTGCCTGGACAGGTAGCAGTGACAGTGGTTGGGGATACAGATGGATTAAGCGTCTGCTAGGAACAGACTCACATCATCTTAGCCTCCCTGACGCATCAGTGCTTCTGGTGACTTAATGTCATGATGGCATCACTAGCATCCCTGCTTGGTTTTAACCTTGTGGTTTAGTCAGTGTCTGGGTTAAATGATGTTCGCAGTCGGGATAGTGATTATAATGTTTAACCTTATCCCAAAGCAGCAGAAGTAAACCCTTCTGTCTCTCTCTCTTTTGTCTGATTACAGTGAGTAATATTTTCATCAATATTTTACCTTCTGGGAAGCGTGGTTTTGAGAACAGCTGTTGATAAAAGTGAAAAAGTGTATACCCAAAGTCATGCCTGGGGAGGGCGGGCAGATTTTGAAACCATTAAGTGTGATTCGGTCAGGTGTGCAGGTGAGAACCTCTATGCACCTTTAATAAACACCTACCAGTGCAGCGTGGTCTATGTGGTTTTCTCACTGAATTGTGCAAAATGCTGTGCTCTGGTATTTTTTTCTAAAAATTTCATGGATGGACTTGGAAAAAGATGTGTAAGGGGAAGCTTGTGAGAGAAGAAGGCATGTTAGTCAGGGGACTTATGCTGAAGCAGGGTACCAGAAGGAGCTGGTCAAACTGAGTTCTTTTTCTGATTTATGTGCCATTTGGTCAGTCAAGATATCTCTTCCTTCCTCTCCTGCTCTCTCTGTAGCTGTCTTTCCCTCCAATATGTGCTTTTTCCTCTTTGGGAGCATCAACTAACGTCTCATAGATAAAGATATTTTTGTTGTGATGAAATGCACTATTAAATCTCCAGACACTTTGCAGTGAAAGTGTTCATTATAATTACTTTTCTTGAAGAAGACCCACTGAGGAGTGACGAATATAGGGAATCACTCAGAAATGCAATTGTATGGCAAAATATTTCTTGCTTTTGCTAATCTTCATCTTCTAAAGTATCGGCACATTAGCACATGTGCAATTCTGTGCTAGATACAATGGACAAGCTGTTAGCACTGTTGGAACAAGGTACAAATCTCAGCTCTAATGCATTGATGTGTTTTGTCCTTGCCAACAAGATAAATACAAGCAATTTTTAACACTACTGAGCAAATAGTGCTGTCTAACTGTAAATTGCTTTAAGGAGGAATCAATAAGGTGCATCCACTTTTAACAGCCCATTTGCCAATGTTTTTTTTTAATCTATACATGAAGTTTGGGCATGGATGATCGTTGTTCATTTTACTTCACAATATATTGTGTGTAACTAATGCCTACAATTCAAGGGCACACTGAGAAGGTCATGAGGTTTTAAAAGAAAAAAACAACCTTCACAGAAATTTGCTCTCTATAAAACAGATTTTCTTTGATTGACTTGTGATGTAGTGGCTTTTACCTCTGAGGACCCAGAAAGCACCTTCTTTCTATCTTTCTTTTATAAATTAAGTTTAGAGGTGCTGCCTCCTTCTTGGTAATGGGATATTTTTCCCCCTCCTCCATTTCAGCGTACCACTTTATTGTGTGCATTTCCATGGCAAATGCAATATATGAAAAGATTTTTCAGAGTTGATTTCCCATCTTGGGTTTCTTTTCTAACTACCTGCATCTAACAATTGTTCCCAGAAAGTACCCAGAGAGTGTTGTCATTTCATCTCTAGAAATTGTTGTGGACAAGTCTCGCAGGACCCAACTCCTCCTATTGTTTAGTTTTGTTTTGTTTTCGTAGAACTCTACATTGACTTTGATTCCCTATTGAAAGCAATAATTTCTACTTAGAACTTGATTGCTTATGTAGCAAAAGGATTTGTTTGTAACTGCAGGGCTGAGAGGGAATGCTCTGGAGGCATTTCTCTGCAGGGTGGACAGTGCTTGGCTGTTCTCAGTTTACACATGCTTGAATTTTGTGTTTCCAAAAATATAGTTTCCATCTAGACTGACTAAAGTTTTTCTAATATCTTGGGGGGCGGGGGGGGGGAGTGGAATCTAATGAAAAGGCATCTGATTTGTGGGTTTTCTGTTCTAGTTTTTTTATAAGATCTCTGTTTTCTCCGAAAAAAAATTGCAGTGGGATTTGTGTCTGTGTCCCAAAGCAGATGGATGCAGTCAGATAGGGGAACAGCTTTCTCAAGGACCTGGTGCTGAGTTGTTTTGAGCACATCGTGTTCAGAAGAGAACGGCCGTTGATCTCTAGGTGTATGTGTTGGCACCTCTGCCTCTCACAGAGTGTGAGGGTACGTTCCGTGGTGGCCAGCATGGATAAAGAGGCAAAGGCCTCCTACCTTCCCTCCTTTCTGCTTAATCCTTGCCTTTGCTTGTGGCCTTGTTTGTGTTTGTAAGAACTGTACTTTGGAACAGAGGTGATGGTCTTGACCAATTTCACCAGTGCATTAGAAACCAACAGATTTTTCCTACAACATCTATGTTGTGCATGTGTTTTCTGTTTTATTCCTCCCTTTCGTTCAAATGTTTTTAGTATGAAGCAGGTGATGAAAGGTTACCTTTCCCAGGGCAATAAATCACTTTGTGCTATATGATTGTAACCCTGAATTAGAGCACCAAGATAATATGGAAGGCTGATTGCTTTAGTCCCAAAGTGTGTGGGAGAAATATAAATGATAATTTTTATTTTTAAAGAAGAGGCTATTGTAAATATGTTGTGGACAACGCTTGCATCTAAAGCAAGGTCATAAGCTCCGAAATTCATATTAGCAATATAATGTAAATACACAGTGGGACTGTTGTGTCCACACAGGTTTCACTTCATGTGGACATAGCTGTTAAGAAGTCCTGTTTTCAGTCTTTAATCCTGAAAGCCTGTACCTAAAGTTGACCATTGTACAAGCAGACTCTTAGGTGGGTTCCTGTGAAGTGGTTAAGAAGTGGTTGCCTTTATTTGAATACAGAGTATGGCCACCTCAGCCAGGCAGGAGCACAGGTAGCATTGATGGCACTCCTTAATGGAGACCTCGTAGCCTTTGGCCATTTATTAAAAGGAAATGAGAATATTATGTTGCTGAGTTACCGAAAGAGGGTTACAGATTGCCTTTTCCATAATGCTGAATTTGAGGAGTTTTCAAAAGAATTATCTAGAGAAACTTTTTCTAAAATATAGTATTCTTGGTCTGTGAGTTTCCCACAATGTTGCAAGTGCTTCATGGTTACCATCAAAATTCATGGCACGAGTAGCAGTGGGAAAGTCCTCTCGCTGCTTGCGGCCATGCTAGAACTAGCCTTCACAATGTACGTTCTTTCTTTGGTGTTTAATGTTGGATTATATCCGTTTTGTTCTCTGTTCTGCTGTCAGTTCACTCTTATCCTACAGGTCTCTGCAAATGGATATTGCTTGTCATGTGGCACTCTTACAGTCTTTTGTGTTGTGCCTCCTTCTACTTTTTGGAACAATGTTTTGAGATGACGTTGAATTGCCAAGTCTTGTGGGAACTTTGTTATTAAACTGTGGCCCATATTCTCCCTTCAGGGGTTGAATGAAAAAAAAAAAAACAACAGATGGAGTCAATTTACACATGGATAAAAAAATTAAGAAATAAATGAACAGGAAATAACCACTGTGCTTGTATTGCCTTTTGCTCATTTCCGATTCTCCTCCCTTCACTGTTACTCCCCTGTGATGTCAAGTCTGCTTGGAGTTATTTGGGTTTGGGGCTTTATTCCCCCCTGCCATGTCCTCTCTGTTGAAGTTGCTGACTTTTGAGCCACTATGGGTACAGCTACCTCTATAGACCATGCTACCTCCCTTTGTAGATGGGCAGACAAAGGGTTTTGGACAGTCCTTGTAAAAGATGAGGGAGGTAGTGTGCAGGAGAAGGGAGCACTACTATACAAAAACTCCCAAGATTCACTTCCATTCTCAAGCTCTTGCTGGTCTGTTCCTACCTGGGTCACTCAGCTGTCACTCCAACATTGCTGCCCCTGGGGAGCTGAACCTCGTAACCAGTGCTGTCAAGATTTACAAGTGCTGTGCATGTCAGTGTATTTTAATTTTCCAATAAAGAGACAGGCCTGGACCAAAAACCTGGCCCAACCTTTGCATTTTAGGTTCATCGTGAATTCAGGTACATAAAATCATTGTTTTAGGAGGTGAAAAGCTTGGCCCTAGCTCTTGTCCACTTTCTCCTTCAGGTGTTCTTCAGTGAGGTTGCACTTGCAGTTTGAAGACAATTGAGTTTGGGAGATGGAGGGGATTCTCCCAAGCTAAGTCTGCAAACTCCTCTCTTTTCTTCTGTGTATCTGCAGTAATGTACTTTTTAGAAACATGCACTTCCACTTCCTTGAGTCTAAGCATCTTATTTTAAAGATCACTCAAAGAAATGACTGAGAATATTTAAGAAAAAGAAAAAAAAAATCCAGTTGACGTTTGTGTTGTGCCTTAGCTTTGAGACCCAGCAGTAGGCAGATTATTAGGTATGGCTTTATGAATGAAGCAGAATTGTTTGAGAGTTTGGGTTAAACTGAAGGGGGAGATGTGAATGACCTTGCTGCACCAGCTAAAACAGGAGGCTCTTGAGTGCCTACAGGAGAGTTTCTCTTCCTTAGCAAGACATTTTGCATGCTGATGAACTTTACCAATGTCCTTTGGACCAGAAGCCACACCAGAATAGAGAAGTGCGTTAGGAGCATGGAGCCCTGGTTGGAGCGCCAGGCAATTGCCACACTCCTCCGGCTCCATGCAGGGACGTGCCATGCTGGTCCCACCCAGCCCCGTGGCAAAGGGCTCATGGCACCTGCCAAACACCCCATGACAGCTGCACACCCAGCTCCAGAAGAGGTATGGGAGCTGGCACTGCCAGGCCATCTTCCCGTAGTTGTGCACAAGCTGTCGGCCTCAGGCTCTCTTCCTGAAGGAGGAGCCTCATGCTCTTCTTCAGCCTTTTGGCAGCCTTGAAAAGTCATGTTTCTTGTAGGACACTTATGTGAAGCGTGAATGGAAGGACAGGGGTCAGGCACTTTATTAAATAGTGGCCAAGTTTGATGGGCAGTTCGATCTACATTGTGCCCACACTTCTCCCCAGCTTATTAGCTTTTGCTGTGATGGCTTTGTAATGAGGTAAATCCCACTTCATTGTTCCTTGCACATCCAATTTCAAGACTTCTATTAAAAAAAAAAAAAGAAAAGAAAAGCTGAATTATGTAATTCAGTACCGGTTGGCTTGGTGCCTGATCAGATACTAGCTGTTCTTCTACAGCTGGCGTGAAGGTGGTGTAAAGGCACCAAGTCAAAATAAATGTTGTCACATCACGTGCCCCAGCTAACCCACCAGAAATGCTGCCCTGTGCCTGTGGCTGATCTGAACCTCTCGTGTCTTCCCGTGGGACACTCTCCATGGGCAATTGAGGAGCCACGGCTTTCCTGTCCTCTTGCTCAAACCAAAGAGGGAGGCAGGCACAACCCACTGTGGCTCCAGCAGTAATTTCTGGAGGGGAAACAAGCCATTCGGCATGAGGGGATGTGTCCTGCCCTACTGCAGTTCCCCCATTTGTGGCACCCACAGATTTGGCACTCACCTCATGCCTTCTGTGGTGTACCACTAGTGGACAATCCTCCAGTGTACTTTTAGCCCAATATCGACCTCTTCATATGCAACCAATAATGTATCTTTTCAGTGTTACAACAGCTCATTTTTCCTTGTCAAACATCTGGCATCTCTTCTTTTTTAATGTATCAGGGATAGGTATGCTGTGGTTCTGGAAGGAAAAAAGGAGCTGCTGGAAGACTCTGCCTGGTTCCTGAGCTGCAAGCCAGTGAAATTTTGTGGCAAGTTGGTTCTTGAGTGAAGGCTAAATAGCGAGACCTGGGTGGGGTTCGCCTCTGCCTTCAGAAGTAATCTGAATTTTCCGGGAAGCACTGAAGTGATTTTTTTTTTTGGTTCTTTGATGAAAGAACCAGCCAGTTCTTGACAGTCATGACTCTTCCTGTGGAAAATGAATCCAGCACTAGTGGTGTTTTTAAAAAAAAAAAAAAAAAACAACACAACCCAAACCTGAGTTAGGGTTTTTTTTAGAGGTCGTTATGCTCTTTTTGTGATGTGAAATATCTGGATCTGGTAAAATCAACAACACCAGTGCCAACAAAAAGGGGAGAAAAGAGGAGCCATTTGTCCCTCTGCTTCCCACCGGTGACCTTGCCTCCTGCCTGACGAGGTTTCTTTCAGCCATCGTTCCCTGCTGGAAATGTGCCTGCCATACACTGGTGGGTGCTGTGGCTTTCCTCTGGCACTGACACGTGTGGTCATAAAGCTGTCATCTCAGGTCGGCCCTCTTCCTTACTCCTTTCAGTATTTTATCTGCACTAAGTTGGACTTCAAAACAAGGACAGAAAACTGTCTCTGCAGTCTAGATGATGAATATAGAGTTGCTATCTTCACCTGCAAACTGGAGGAGAAACAGCAAGGCTTGCCTGCAAATCACTCATTGAGAATGAGCTAAAATATCAAATTCTGGGGGAAAAAAAAGGAAGGAAAAGTGGATGTCCTTACACCCACATGATAGTCTGCTTTGCCTGTACAGTACATATAATTTTGGCTCTTTAAATAAGCTACAGAAACTGAAGCTGCTGTGAATTAAAGCCGAGGTGGCTACATCCAAGTCTTGCTCAGGATAGGAAGGAAACGGAGAGTCTATCAGTGTTAGAGTCTAGGCACATCTCCTTTTAAGGACTCTGTTGCATGTAAAGTGCTTTAATGAATGGTGAGAGTTTTCTACTGGAAAAGACAAAAAAAAAAAAATTAACGTCATTTGTACAGTTGAAAAGTAATATATTTTTCTGCTTTACTTAAGGAAAGTTCATACCATGCATTCAGTCTTCATTTAACTGATTATTTCCATATGGACTAACTTTTTGTGCTCAACTAATGTTAATCCATCTGAAATCTAAGCAGGTCTTAATTCTTGTACTTAGCACTGCAGAAAATGCACCTCTCTTTGAGTGCACATTCATTGCATGTTAGTGCAGTGTCTATAGTGGTTTTGGAGGAACGGCTATAATTGTGCTTAAGAGTAAGTTACTGAAATCCCTCCTGGGCTGCTGCAGTGGAGTGGGGTCGCTACCAGCCAGGAGCGTTTCTAGCATCCCAGCAAAATTCTCTGCATCTTTTTTGGTGATTTAAAGACATTTCCTTTTTTTTCTGTATTTAGGCTACGAATGAAATTAAAAGCAAACTAGGAAATGAACGGAAATATTTACAGTGCAGTTGAAAAAATTTATGGTGTTAATACAAAAGTAAACATTCCCAAGAAAGGATTGGAAAGCAAGATTATAATTTAAAAAAAATAGCCAGTATATTCTTCTTGCCCCATCTCCCAACTTGCCACTTGTGTTTGTCTCTCCCAAATGCTGCGGACTCTTTGCATGTTTGTTTAGATTAAATAAAACATACAGCTCTATATCTTTTTCAGATGGGGTCAGAGAGCATAACTGGCTCAATCTGTGAAGCATAAATGAAAAATATAAATATTTTAACAAGTGATCAGCTGCTGCATTTTCACTTCTTGCTGCATGCGCTAGTCTTGAAGGGAATGGGAAGGGAAATTGGACTGGAGGGGAAGGAGGGAGGAGAGGTGGCATGTAAAGAGAGACTGAGAAAAATGCCTTAAAATGACACATCTCGAGAGAATCTGTTTGAACAGTGGAGATTTACAAAGTTTTGTCCTACTCCATGGCAACCTGGGTACACAGATCAAACATGTCATCCGAGTAACACTGGGCAGGTAAGCCGTGTGCCAAAAAATGAGAGAGGTAGCGATGTGAGGAGGCGGGCGAAGCTGAAAGACTTGAGTGACCTCTGCTTGCTGAACACCAGCAGCGGGCCCGACAGAGGAAGTACCAGGAGTTTGATGCCCATCGTGGGCTGCCATTAGCTATAAGTGGGAGACTTCGCTTTGTTTTTAGAAGAGTAAACAGTTACCAACTCTTTGGGTTTTTTTGACAAAACCTGTGTTTAGCAGTTCTGTAATGCTGGATTAAAGAAAAATTCACGTTTATTTGCTATGCTTTGCTTTAGAGATGGAGCTTGCTCCTCACTTGTCTGCCATGTATGACCAGAACACATTGCTCCATGTCAACTTGCTGCTTGTTTTCCAACATGTTCTAAGATTTGCCTTTCAATTTGGGGATGGCTTTTTATTTATTTTTGCTTATGTGTCTTGACTTGTTTACGCTGTGATAGCGTCGAACAACCCAACCATTGACGTGGTGTCTGTGTCAGAAACTAAAATGGAAGCGTTCACCTAAATATGGTGCTTTGAGACCTTTTAGAGCAACACCAGAAGTCTTACATCATTTATAATACACTTTGATTGGCAGGGCCTCCCTTGAATGGAATTACAGTGTGAGATCACACTGAGATACCACAGATATCTCATGGCAGCTTAGCACATTCTCATCTCAGCATAATTCTTGAGCTTGTGCCACTCAATGTATGCCATTATCTTAGCTCAGTGGGCCTATCTCAATTGACAGATTAATGACAAATTGTCTGGTTTTGTTCAATTTCATAGTTGAGTTTGGGAATTTAAAAAAAAAAAAAAAAAAAAAAAGATGAGCTGACTTCTTAAAATAGTCTTTATTGAAGCTTAATGTCCCCTGCAGTGCTAGAGAATGCACATGAACTGAAATGGGAAAGCACACCTCTCCATGATGTTACCGGAGTTAGTGGATTAGTGCAGCTGAAATGAGAATTTGGTGCTTGAGATTCTGCCTGTATAAAACTGGGTCTCCGCTACCTGCAAGTGAGACAGTCAGGACATGAGCTCCTGTTATGCTGGTTTCTGGGGTGGGTTACCAGCAGTCCCCGGCATGATTGGGGTCCCCTTAGAAAAGGTACTGGATAGGCAGGTAATGGAGTACAGATGCAGCCCTGGTGATCCTGTTCTAGGTCAACCCATGGAAATGCCTGTAAAGACAGTAGGGACAAGACATGCTTTATTCCAAAGCATAGTCCTAGAGCAAGTCACAGAGCTGTGTCTAGTATCAGAGTCAACTTCCCAGGATGCTGGGAAATCAGTTCTCCCTGTGCCATCCAACAAGAAGGGCAGAAAGGACGATCTGGGAAAGTTACAGGGCAGAAGGAAACACCCTTCTCCTGTTTAACTTCTGATGATACTCCTGAAAAAGGGGTGCTTTTAACTGTATTCTTCCCGCTTATTTTCCTTGCTGCATTCGTGTGTGCAGTGCTGTCCTTTTCCAGAACATGTTTGAATGTGATAGCTGGTCATTAGCTCCTCAAAGTTTTTTTCATTAGGTGCCATCAGTATCTGACCCTAGCTAGACTCCAGTAGGAAGAATACCCAAAGCAGCGTCACTAGTTTAAATATTAAGTAATTAATTACCAGGAACAACTCACTGTTTGCCCTAACAGAAGGCAGAGGAGGAGCAAGCCAGGCTTGTTTTACCCAACAGCTCCTGCCCCTTCATCTGGGCAGCGCTCGCACTAAGGGAGAATATTTGTTCGCTCGGGGAGGGACAATTCAAGTGGAAATTGTCTTCACTTGTTCAGTTTGTTTTGTGGGTTTCTTTTCTTTCTTCTTGAAAGCATCATTAGCTCAAACAAATGATGAGAAAGGGCAAAAGATGGTTCCATCCTCTGAGATAAACTGAGGTTTTTGGCTTCTGAGAGACGCAACATTCTTGCAACTCCGGAGACTAAGGCAATTTTTGGGTGGTGAGTGGTAAACAGGTGGCAGACGTTAAATGAAGAGAGGAAGGAAGGAGCCTGTGGTTAAAGAAGGATGGGGTGAGGCTGGGACGCTTCTGCCAGGTTCTGAAAGTGGGCTATCATTGTTTAGTCTATGCTGTGTCTAAGAGGATGGGTCATTCTTGTGTGATGGACCAGCTGCTCTGCTCCTTCCAGTGGCAAAGTTAGCAACATAAATCCAGAATATTAAGGATCTGAACAAAGTTATTTTGGATGGTGGATCAGCAGGGTGTTTACTGCTGCTTTCCTAGCAGGCTCACTTCTCACGAATGAGTGGCATCATCTTTTTATAGTAACGCTGCACTTCTGAGCAGTTGATTTCTAGCCGAATGAACCCAAGAGGAGGCAAGAAAGCATCAGAAATTGATACAGCTTCCAAAACAGGGTACTTCCCCTACTATGCAGTTCATCAGAAAAACTTTACCTTTTTTTTTTCCAAGACTTTTTTCAATAGTTTATCTCTCCAAGAAACAAATCCAATCCTTTACTTTTAAATCTAAGACAGCATCTTTTGAATTCTCTTGAGCTTTGGTTAGTTTCCCTGGGACATATGGTAGCTTGGGTATTATAGATGCTAGGAACATTTCAAAAGGTAGGTTGATTTCAGCCCCTTTGCTTAATACTTGACCAGGGAGAATACCTTACCCTCCATGCCACTGTTGACTCCACCCTGCTGTGTGGATGGTGAACTGTCAACATGTCCCTACAGCTGGAGAGGTATCGGGGCCAACCTAGGGATGGGGCAAAATCAATAGTCTTCTTAACAGTGACCATGAAAACCAATTATTATATCTGCCTCTTCCTGTTTTTGGGAATGAATGGATGGGGAGACAGCACATACGAGCTCATCTCCACAAGAAAACCATTTAAGCTGGTCCCAGCTGCTGGTTCCACTGGTGCCCATTGCAGTTGCAGCTGGGGCAGGCTCATCCCCACAAATGAAAGCTCAGGTTTGGGGAGGAAAGTGTGTGGTTGATTGACTCAGGGGGATGGCTGGTATCGGTGTAATGGACCACGGCCTGGTAGGACTGAGTGGGAACATTGAAGGGTGATGGAGGCAAATGTGATCCTTTGTTGCTTGTGTCCTTCATAGGAATTGTAGCTATTGCTAAAAGCAATTCATGGAGCTGTGGATGTATAGATTAGCTTTGAATTACTCTCAGTGCTCTGCACACTCTATTGTTGTCCTGCATTGTAACGTGTACCGGAGTCCTTTCTTCTTGGGCTTCCTTCAGTGAATGCAGAAAACTTTAAAGCTTTTAATACTAGTACTTGCAACAAAAGACAGTGAGGAGATACATATGCATGTGTTGTATTTAACTGTGTTTTCTGGAACACATTTTTTTTTGAGGGTAAACATTGTTAGTGCTGGCAAAAGCCAAACAGAAGATCCTGTATGTACTTGCAAACCCTTTTTTTCCCATTCTCAGCACTGTCAACTGATGACACTCGACATTTTTTTTAAAGCCCAGTGTCCTGGAAACAAGTGGTTAAATGACAAAATTATTTTTAAAAAAGCCTCACAGACCCAAACAAGCCCACCCAAAATGCTGGTTTAGTCTTCCTGCTTGTAGAGAATGTTTTTAAATAAGACATCAATTCTTCCTAGGGCTTAAAAGGTAAATAAATACAGCTACCTCCACATTTATTATCATACATCTATTTTTATAAAACTCCTTTCTAGAAGCCTGTTTACTTTGTGATTTTTGAAAAGATCTAGGTGATTGTGATAGTCTATTCAAAGACATAAGGTTTTTCTTCTGATTAAGCCTAACTTGTGTTAATAATATGTGTGTATATAATTCCAAATTGTTTCTTAATCCATCTAACAGCTGCAAGTTTCTTAATATGTTTGAAATTTCCACATTGGAAACTGGGTTTATTTAATTATAGCTGGATTAGGCACAGGAGTGTGTATTGTGGGGCAGCCTTGAAGGCAAGACTTTTGTCATACTTGGTGGTGCTATCGAGCAGGATGGTGAACCAAGCCTGAGCACAGTCTCCAGAAATTGTTATTTCAACATTATAGGGTGTGCAATCTCCTCTACAGACTCACTTTTGTTTTGTGTTGCCTAGCACCTGATTTCTCCCAAATTGCTCATGGCTTAATGTTTCTATCAGCTCTGAATATAAGCTCTGATTCCCTGTTATGCTCAGAAGAAGGTAAGCACATGAAGACCGAGACAGCTGGGAAGGGGGATTGTTGCTGAGGGAGTCCAGTCTTGTGTTGGACTCTTTTTTTCCTCTATTTTTTGGCCAGCTCCAGCGCCGCATAGATGAGAGCAGGACTTGGCAGCTGTTCAGGGCTAATGTGCCAGACTGTATTTTCCTTTCCCAAATTAAGCATGCTGGTAGCGTGTCTGTGAGAGGTAGTGGCTCTTGGCTCCTAGCTCTTGCTGAGTTTGGAAATCACTGGAAGCCAGGAGCTATTGCGTGCCAGTCAAAACTGGCCTTCTTACTGCAGCATGCCAGCTTGGTTTAGAGCATCCTGGAAATGATGGAGAGCCCTGTGCGAAGGCTCATTTTTAAGATGTTTTACCTTGCCTGTGCTCAGATGTTTCCTCCTCCGTTCCCTGTGAACTTTTAAATAATTCCTGTATTTGCTCACTTAATGGTAGCATACTTTTTTCTGTCCAGATTTTTGCCTCTGAAATGAGGCTGCAGACATGATGTTATCTGTCTCTCAACCCACCTGACTGGCTAGTCCGTGAGCAAGAACCACAGCTTCTGCTAGGTCTGATAGCAGGCTGGCTTGCTTTCTGCAGGATGATGAAGAGATGCTTTACTCCCTGTCGCTTCCAAATGCAGGTCCTGAGTCTTTCTCATTCTTTTGTGCTTATACTTCCCAGCCTTTTTAAAACTCGTGGTCTCCAAAAAAACGTTTTGTAGCTGAGGTGCAAGCTTCAGAAGTATTCTCCAGACTGCCTTATCTAGCTGTCCTTTCCTCCCCTCTGTGTGGAGTGATCCTTGCAGGCTGTGATGCACAAACCCTTGCTGAACCTGGGGTAGCAGCTCAGCAACTGGTGTAGCTGCTCCTGGGATTGCTGGGTTCTTACAGATACAGTGGTGCTGGTATGTTTAATCCCGGTCATCAGCCCAAACCTTTAATTACTTTGGTCCTGAGCTATGCCCCTTCGCTTTTTGTAACCCTGTTAAACCCATGGCAATTAGAAGCCACTTGGCAAATGCTAATGCTCTCCTGTTATACTACAGGGCCCAAGTCCGGATCTATGTTGCTGCGTGGCTCGCGATGCTCAGGCCCGTTGTGAACACGGTACCTGCCTGATGAAGCACATTTCAGGCTCTGCTGCCTTGCTGGTTCCATGGTGCAGCTAAAAATCTTTTTCTGCATTTTTCTTTGCCTGTTGCTTTTGATTTACTGCTGCTGTGGGTTTGGTGTATGTCATTGATCTGCAGCTGGTTTCCTTTTATTTGAATTAAGTGTGTAAATGAAAACCGGTAGTAAGCCTAGTAGTGAGATCACAAGAATTCTCCCAGCATGGGAGCTCCCTGAGCACTTTTCAGGTTAACAAAGCAAAGTTGCTAAGTCCAGTCGCTATTTTTGTAAGGATTCGTCCATCCGTTCCCATGTTCTGTCCTCAAACCCTCTGAAGTTTAGTCCCAGCAGAAGCTACCTCTGATGTTCTGGGTTGTCTTTTTCCACGGTGACTTGGTCAGCCTCTTCCGTAGCCATCCACAAATAAACACAGGGATCAAGTTCTGCTCGATTTACAAGTAGGTCAACCTCATTGATTTCAGTGGGACTGCAGCAGACATAAGTCAGCGGAATATTTGCTCTGTGTTTTGCTAAGTTGTTGGCAGAAGGCGGGTTTGTATAAGCTCACCAGAGCAGAGATTGTCCTTACGTGAGAAAAATAACACTTAGTACAACAGTCCCTAATTCGGTTTTCTCAGAGGTGCAACAACAACAAATATACTAGCCCCAGCCACCAGCACTTAAAAGGATAACCTCATCCCTGTTTCTTCACCCAGATGTAAGGAGGAGATCTATTTAAAATAAAGCCATTTCCCCCACTTTCACCACATCCAAACAAAGCTCTGCAGTTGTAGAAATACTTGAGGCAACGTGTGTAACTCGTTGCCACCGGGTTTGGTAACTGAGGAGGAGCACGGTGGGAACAGCTTGGAAGAAAATCTTCAAAGACTACTTAAGGACAGTAGGGCCTTTGCAGTAGGAGCTCCACCACAAACTTTGGCTTTTGTGAAACCATTCTGACTCTTGTGATCTGAAGGAGGGAGAACCAGCAGGTAGAAAGGGAAAAAAAACCAAAACAAACCCAAACCAAAGAATCTCCATACTTTTAGTTCCCCTGTGTTTCCATACTGTCCTCCTATGGACTAAGTCACCAAAAAGTTGAACTGGAAATTCGCAAGGTAAAATTCACAGTACTTCGGGTTTTCCCTTCTGCTTAGCCCCATGAGAGACCCTTAGAGATGCCCTGTGTGTGCTTGATAGCTGCTGAATATGCTTCGGGAGCCCACAACAGTGATGTGGACCCTGAACCAGCCCTTTCTCTTCCCTGAGACATCCTCCCAGGCAAGGGTAGCACAACTATCTGAGATGCTGCTGGATGCCCTCCTCTTGCAAACAGGCTGCAGATATTTGCACCATCGCCTCTTAAACAACTTGGGCAGTACCAAAACTTTGGTACAAGCCAGAAATATTCCTGTGAGAGGAGGATAAACCATCAAGGGCTGCTTGATTTCTTCTCATACACCCTTTCCCAACACATAAGTTGAAAATAGTTGATTGTTTTTTCCCCTGTTTATACCTCCCCTAGAAGATCTATGCACAGAAAGCATATAGATGGCACCTCCTCTCCAAATAGCACCCAGGTAGGTGCACTGTACACCCACCCGCCATCACGTTGGCAACCCTCCAATTCTGTCTTTATTCTGCGATTCTCTTCAAGGCGGGTGCTCCCTGGTATTACATGTAGTATTTCTGTGCTGACTGTGCGAGAGGAGATTAGGTTGTGTGGGCTTTCAGAAATACCCTCACATGCTTCAGCTCCCCTGCCACGAAACTCCAAAATGTACTTTAGCACTGGAGTCCGCTCCCCCCAGCGCAGTTCAGCTTCACGCAGTAGTGCTGGGTTAAACTCCCTGCAAATGAACCCACCGTTGAAAGCAGCTTTTGCCAGCTGAAAAGATGGTTAAATGAGGTGCTTGGGGCTTTCAAACGCCTATGTTCTCAATATGCCACTGCGTAGCCTCTCTTCAAAAGGCTCTAAGCTTATTACATGCTAATCCCAATTAAATTCAAAATATCCCTGGGTGTTTACCGCTGTTACCCTCTCTTTTTAATTCTTAATTGCATTGTAGCTGAATAACTCTGCATCCACATTGGATTATTAATGAATAGCATATTGAGTTGTACTCTTTTTTTGGTTTCGCAACAGGGATCTGCTGTTATAGGATTGGTGTAGTCTGAAGCAAGAAACTAATCTCTGCGTTTTCAAGTCATTAATCTTGTCATGAACCAAATAATAAGAGTTGTTTGGGGTTTTTTTGTTTCTATAGGTATGTGGTTTCCCAGGGAGGTGTACAGGTTGTAGAATGAAAACACGGTAAACAAGATCTATGACCAGTCAATATTGATTTTGGAGATTATTTGAACATCTGCTTATATACATTGTGTACTTACATACGCTGACGCTTTGGGAGGGAAGCAGTGAGACGATGTAAAACAGCACCAAATTCTTTGGTTGCAATAACACGGATGTATGGTGCGGGAGCAGAAGGGGGGGTTTGGGGAGTGAACCCACCTATTTTTGCTTGTTTTGTTAAACCTCTAGACCAGAAGTTCATCCCTGTGCCGCATGACTGCTGGCCGTTGGGTCTCTGCAACATGAATGGTGGCTGCCCTCAGGATGGTGGTGGGCACTGCTGGCTCCAATGACAATGGTCCTCCTTGCCCAAGGCAGCTAGCTGGGGTAGCTTCTGCTGCATCCCTTCCTTGAAGTTCTTCCGGAGATAAACCAAATTTCTGTGGCTGTTGCAATCTGTCAGGTGCTCCATGGAGTTTTTTCCTTTTTTTTTTTTTTTTTTTTAAAAAAAGCCAGCTTGCTCATATGTTCCTTTAAGTTTTAAGGAAATATTTTGAAGTCTGTTTTATCGTCTTTTTACCCTATGCAGTGGGGAGGAGGTGCGGAAACCACCAGTATTGAAACTAAATACTGTCTTTTCATCAGGTGGTTCACACAGACATGTCTCCCAGCGATTTTAATGAGCGGCAGATGCTGGACAAGGAGAATAAGCGTGCACACAAGTGAGGGGCAGGCTTTGAGGAATAGAAAAGAGCTGCTCTTGGGGTTAGTAATATTAAAACTGATCAGCTTTGCTTTTCGTTTATGGGTAAGAATAACCTTTTCTCGTAAACGGGATGGAAATCGAAACTCCCAAGAACCTTGCAAATCATGGTGCATTTTGGGGTTTGAGGGGGATTCTAGAGGAAGAGGATGGTTTTGTTTATTCTTGACATTTAAGTCCTTAGAGAGGTGGGGTCTTAGATGCAGCAAAGCCTGCAGAACAGATCTGCTTTCTGATCCGGGCACCTTCCCATACTGTCATGGGATTTCCTCGAGCTCGTGTGAAGGGGACACTGGCGGACAGTGCTATGGAGAGGCACTCAAGAGAGGAGTTACCCCTTTTCTCCTTTGGTTTGAGGGGCATGGGGATGTTCCTCCTGGCCTGCTCCAAAGTGAATAAGGTACAATGAACAGGACGAGGCCGTGCGTGTGGGCTCATACTGCTGGGTGTAACCGTGCACCTGGGGTGCCCGAGCTGCTGAGATCTTAGGGATGCGGGTTGCTCGGTGGAGGATGGAGGGACCATGCAGGTCAAAGCTGCTTCAGCTGAGACTGAGGATTGTAAGAAAGTTATTGAGCAGGTTTGCGAGGTTAAGGTACACTGACTGTGTGCATAGGTACAAAGTCAAAAACTCATGTCAGTGATTTTATTTTGATTCCGTTGACTTTTTTTGCTGCGTGTTTAGCACTTCATCTAGATTTTTCTGTTTTTTCCTCTCTTCATTATCTCCATTAGCTAAGTCCCTTTCTGAAATCTTTTTTTCAGAGCACTTTGAATTGAATGGAAATTGTTTTCTCTTTCCCCTTTTGCCAACCGTGGCTATGTTCCCCCTATCTGAGTGGAGGAAACTTTTGCTTCCTACCCAAGCCGACCCTGGGTAACCCTGCTGCAGCTGCTCACATGAAAAGCCTAGGATTTTCTCAGTACAAGCTGAAAGGCACATGCAGGAAAACTTTTTTCTTTTCTTTTTTTTTTCCCCCAACTAACAAAAATCAAAAACCCACTGGGGAGCTGGAAGATTTCCCATTTGGTTTAATTATGGAGGTCTAATGAATTGCAAAAGTTAAAGAGGAGGAAGAGTTCTTTAAATGAATCTCAGCTCTTGATTTTTTTTTTTTTTTTTTTTTTAAATAGGGATGTTTCTGTAGCGTAAGCTGGAAGGAAGAGAGGAGACTCTCCAGTGAGAAACGCAGAAAGTCATATCAATGTGTATTACTCTATTAAGCTGTAACCAGAATTAATCAGAAGCACCCAGGGGAGAGTGTTTTATATGGAACAGAGCCTTAGTTAAATGACCTCCCTTACTTTATTTAAAACATTTGTAAGTACAGCATATGAGAAGTTGACATAGACAACAGAGTAGAAGATGCAGGCAGTGAATTAAATGCCAATACAATTTATTGTATACATGTATTTAGGAAATTGCTTCCAAGACTGTTTTCCTCATCCACAAAGCTGGCTTAGGGAATACTTGGTCTCCCCCCTCATTCATAGCCATCTACTGTAGTTTCCCACCTCCACCCTGTGCCTGTGCAACTGTTCATAGGGCTGTGCTGGAAACCAGGTCTCTGGTCATTTGGTCAGAGTAGTTAATTTGTGTTTAAAATTAATAGCAGTACCAAGCTGAGCATACCAACAAAGCAAGGACAGCCAGATGAAATACAGATATTTATTGGTTTTGCACTTTCTTCGGTGTAGCTGCTGTGTATACTGCTGCTGGATGGAAGGATTTGAATGTCCCAGTATCCTGTGACCTACTTAGAGAAGTGGAGTAGCTTGTGGTTGCAGCTAATTAGAGAAAGGGATTTTAGTATCTAGGAGAACATGATGACTAATAGAATGGAATTTATCTAATAGCAGTCGTATATATTTGCAATAAATCACTCTTGTCTGTACACTGGTGTTTCTGTGAAAGCATGTAGAACGTCCTGCCCCCTCAATTTTGAGCACTCTTCGACAGCACTAAGTGTTTATTCAGTATCTTCTGCTTTCTGAGGAGATACAGGTCCGTTTATGCATTGATACACCTTTTTAGAAACACAGCCAGAAGCCTCTGATGTTAAGTGTATGATGCCTAATGGAGAAAGCTTATCTCTGAGTTAGTTTTGTACAATGACCTGCAGTTCAAGTGGCTGCTCTCAAAACATGCCGTTTGCCCTCGATAATTTTATGATTACTGGGGTATCCATAGCAATTCCTGCAAAGAGTATTGAATATAGCTAGATGATAAGAGAGCAAAATTAATTAAAGGCAAACTGCGGAGTTTTCAGGAGGGCTGACTACATCCATTGCATTTCTGGCAGAGCTTGCTCTGAACTCGGCAGGTCTGCTTTGCCATGCAGGCTGCCAGCTAATGCCCTCTCTTGCTGATCCAAATTTTCTTCTGGTTTTACTTCACTTCGTTGCTAGCAACAATTTCAGCAGTGTTGAAAGAAGAAAGTGCTTAGAGAGGAGTTTCTTCCAACAAAGCTAAGTAATCCCTCTTAGGCTTTGATCGTCATGAGTTTAGCCCTTGTGCCACTTGTCCACGTTGCACCCTTGGTGGCATTGTTCTGCTGCAAATACTTTGAGTGTTATTTCTGGCATCTTTGTTGCATTTTTGTTTAAAACAAACAAAAGCCCCTGCTACACACACTGGAATAGTCTCCTCTTTGATCTTGGTCGTCATTGAGAAGCACAAGGGGGAAGGAAACAGAGGATCGATGAGAATGATGCACGTTTTCCTTGCATGCATTATTTGATACTATTCATGTCTCTGGTATGAAGGAATGCTGGTTTAGGCTGCAGCAGCTTTGTGTTTTCCAGGCAGAACCCTGTGTATGCCGACACCTGCTTTTGTTTCAAATAATTTCGGTTTGACCGTTCCCGCTTTCCTTCCTCCTCCTTCAGAAGAGGTGAAGGTCAGACAGAATTGCCCTTCAACTTCACTCGGATTAAAATCTCTCGGCCTGTTAGTTCACAGGGACTCTTTCCAAATCCTTAAAAGGGTTATTGGCAGAGCCTCAGCTGGTGCAAATCAGCACAGTACTGTTGCTTCTCGGTGGCCTTCTGCCAGGCTCTGCCAGCTGAAGGGCTGGCTGAGGAGCCCAAGGGATTTCTTATACCTCATTTCACCTTACTGTTGGGTCTGGAAAAGGGTTTCATTTGCAATGGAACAACTCCTGAAAGAAGAGGGGTCCTAAGAGTGTTCTGTGCTGCGTGTAACTCATACCCTTTTCTTAAGGAGAGCTAGCCCAGAGGTGTTGCTGCAGAGATCCTTAAGCGAGGCTGCAGCAAGAAACAGCAGCCCAACTGCCAGGCTTCTGGCTCTTTGGCCATATGTGAAGGATCAAGTGTTTTGCTGCTAACTTGCTCTAGTCCTGCTAGATCCATTAAAAAAGAAAAAAAAAAGCGAACAAAAAAATTTTTCTTATCCTGCATTTAGACAGACTCTGGGAATGATTTATACTCTTGTCCTAACTGAGCTGGCTTACTCTCTGCTTTTGATGCCCTGGCAGCCCTTGCGACTTCGCTGTCCCTGTCCCGGAAGCATTGAAGGTGGCAAGCGCTGGATTTGCAGCCCCTGCTCCTGGTGTGATCCATGATGTGATCCTCATCAGCCAGCAGGCTCTGGCCAGGCATCAGCCAGCCCAGCTGGCTCTGCTGCGAGGCAGCCTCACAGGGAGGAAGGGCAAAGAGACCGGCAGGGCTTAGGATAATAAACCATCCCAGTGAAGCCTTCCAGAGGATGGTGAGTGAGAGCCTGTCACGGCTGTTTTTCCCACAGGAAAGGAGAAGGGAGGGTACGAACCACCTTCAAGGAATGTTTTTAACAGATCGCAGGAGCCCATGCTGCTGACAACTGGAATTGCATTTCTGGAATCAATACAGTCCCAGAAGTTCAGAGTCGCATGACAAATAGCTTGTGAATGAAGATCTCTGCTAGATAAAGTGATACATTTTCAAGCCAGCACTGGGTTTAGGAAGAAAAATAGGGGGTTGAAGAAAATCCCCCTGTGCTGCTTTGATAGCCTCATCCTGTTCCCAGCGAATTACAACTTGGCTGATGTTATGAAAGCACTGAACAAAGTCTAGCTGTTCCTTGCTATCATTTTAACAGAACCAAGGTGTAGGGTTCCTTGGAGCTGAAGGTGATGTGAGGCCCCACCAGCATCCAGCGGCTGCTACGTAGATGTTGAAAGCAGGCTGGAAGGTCCAGGTTGCTATTAGATTCTGTACTGTTCATAAGCAAAAGTGAACCAAGCACACAAAAGTGAAATGTTGTTCTAATTCCTCCAGCACTGGTGATGGGATGAATAGCCCATCTTTCTGCATTTGCTTGTGAATGGGCTTATTTTACACTACAGATTAATTTTGCTCCCTCAAAGTCTTCTGTTGCCATTTACATGTATGGTCTTCCGGGCATTATTCACTTCCAGGTTGTTTGGAGAAAACCTCAGTGACTGCAAGTCATAGTATAAGAGGTTTGCACTTTACTCCATCCCTACAAGTTGACTGCAAGCAGCAGCAGGACAGCTGAAGGAAGAACTTCTACAGTCTCTTGCGTTTGCAGAGCTCCTTCCTCCCCCTTTGTATGTTTAAAAGCTAACAATGGGGGGGAAAAAAAAATCACGGTGACACAAATAATTTCCTTTAATTTGCTTGGAGTTTCCATGCCACTCAACATAAACACAGTGGAAGTAGAGATTTGCTGGCCCTTAAGTTCAACCATGCTGCATGGTGGGGAAATCCCACAAGGTGCAGGGATTTTTCTTTTGGGGAGTCAAAGTTTATGGAGCTGTGAATAGCATCCTGATGCCACAGGAAGGGCTCCAGACAAGCAAGGCTGAGGAAAATAAAACTCATCAGTCAAGCAGTGTGGCTCCACACTTCAGTCAATGTGACATAGGTTTTGGAAACGAGTTTCAGTTTAAACATAGCAGGCAGTCTGCTTTGCAAAGTCTGGGCTTAAATTTTAGCCTCACTGAATTTTAGAATTGAATAGGACTGGGATATCATTCTTGGAACCAAATATTGTAATCTTTAGCCAAAGAATATTTTTAAATGCTTCCATCAGGACTTTCCCAGGAAGAGTAAAAGCTGAATGGGGACCCCTTTTTGTTATTCCAGGCTTTACCTTGGCATAAGCTACTGGAAGACTTTATAGTGGCATTGAATATATGGTCATAACCTTTAGTCCTGAAGCACAAACCATCACTGCATTAGAATTCAGCGTGTTACAGTGCAAGAGCTTTAAATGGGAAAAATATTTGATTTAAATTCTAGGCTTCGCATGAGGATAGATTTTGACCTTTATATTGAATGGAGGAACTTTTTGTTCTGAGCTCCATTTCAGGGTTGCTGGTCGACATTCAGATAGCATCCAGAGCACATGCAGGTGACTGCTGCTTGCGTGTTTAATAGTAAATGCATATAGCATCCCACCTGCATCACCAGAAACCCATCTGTAATAGAGGAGGTGTTTCAAATACCCATTCTGATTTCTAAGAGTAAATGCTCAGCAGCCTGTGTACCTGGATGCGTAGCAAAGGTGATAAATGACGTTAGCAAAAAAAAAAAAAAATTGGTGAGACAATTCAGAATTTTTTCCTTCATGGATTTTGAAAATTGTTTCTGCTTCCAGAAAGCCTCCCAAGCTTCATATACAAAGGATTTAGGTGATAACTTCTTCATTTTTCTACCTAACACTGCTTCCAGGGATGTTAGCACCAGTTCATTTGCCTGTGTCTTTACTCTGTCCTTTGCCAAACGCAGTGTCTTTTCCCAGGTACTTTCAGACAAAGTGATAATATAAATGATGGCTGTTCTATGCCTGACTAGCATTTGATGTAGTGCCTCCTGGTATAAACCCCTACCAAAGAAATCTTTAAAAAAAATCCAAACAAAGCAAAACAAAAAAAAAACCCACCCCACCAAAGTTAAAATTCTGTGTCTGGTTGGCTTCCAAGAGTTGGTAATTTGTTTAAATGTTTTCATGAGTCACAATGAAGAAATCAGTAGTAATTTAAAATGTCTGTGCTAGCATAAAGGCTGATAGGATTCCAAAATCAGGCCATCCTAAAAGTAATGACAGGCAAAGCAGCCAGCGTGAACTCTAATGGAGGAGAAAGTGCAGCCATGCGTTTCATTTGACAAAACCTTTCCTGACGTTACCTGCTAAGAGCATCCTCACGCTCCTCCTGCCCTTACCTTGTGCTAATAAGTGCCACCCCCTCAGTTGTACCTGCCACGTTGTGTAACGTTGGAGAATTTAAAAATAGCCTGGCAATTAAAATGGTTTGGGTTTTTTGTTTTGGGAGGCAGACCCGTCGATCCGGTTCACAGAACGTGGCTGCTGGCACAGTTGTGCTGCTGCAAGGGAGGGAGTGGCAGCCAGCCAGCCTTGTGGGGACAGGCAGGGCCAGGGGAGCAGCAGGACAGCGTTGAACCGGGACACATGGCCGGGGAGGAATTCACCTGGGAAGCCACAGCCTTAGCGCACCCTTGTTTTCTGCCTCTGCTCCTTCTGCCTTTGCACCTTGGTGGTCCTCAGCTCTCTGTATGAAGACCCCTTGCCTGGACCCTTCTGGGGCTACATGGCTGAGCATTTGTCTCTTTCTAGACTCTGTGCAGGCTGATCTTGGGGGGGCGATTTGTTTTTTTTAAATCCTCCTGAGGCCACCTACCTACAGAGTATCTGAGGAGAGCTATTTACAGGATCCGCCAAACCCATTTTCATACAAATTAGCCATCAGCCTGGGACTTGTGATGAATCTCAAACAGACTTATCTTTGTCCTGTTGGATGGGTTTGAAAAGAAAATCTATGGTTTTTTGAAGTTAATACAGCGAATTTGCAGCTGCTTGTCCAGTTTCTGGTGCATAATATTGTCGTGTTGCAACAGGTTTGTGCTGGAGTCGAGAGACGCTGGTGTGCAGCCAGGCTTTGGCAATGCACAAATCTTTCCTGGGCACTTGTTCATCTGTAAGTGCATGTATCATGATGACTGAAAACCCCCTTTCTTCCCTCCCCCTTCCCGATCCCCCTCCTTCGTAGCTCAAATGCCCCCAAAGCATGTTGAATTAGCATTGAATTTCTGGTATGCAAGCAGAAAGTTCTGAACAAAACACAACCCTACTGTAGGTAGCCTCTGCTCACTTTGTTGCATGTGTTGATGGAGTGTGGGAAAACAGATGGACCGAGCTTTACCAAATGCAATTTGAAAAGCATGTAAGCATGTAGGAACGAGCGGCATAGGCAGCTATTAATACGTTAAACACTGGAGTTGTAGTTAAATAAGACAACTTTTTTTTTTTTTAAAACAAATGCCAGGTTGTTGGTTTTTTTCATAATACCACTAATTGTTAGAACATACTTAAAAGGTGTTTAACTTGCTCCAGCCGCTTCATAATGGCACCTTTCCTGCTACAAAAACCAAAGGGAATGAGGCAGACTTGCCCACACAAGCTCTTTTTAATTTACTAGTCTGTAGTTTGTTGGTTTGGTGGGGTTTGTTTGTTGGGTTTTTTTTCCTTCAAGATCTCATCAGCCTTTCGCATGGCTCGCAGTTGGTGTGCTCTGTTGCAGTTATGAGCCACCGCCACGCTGATAAGGATTTGCAGGGTTCTCTGGCAATTTGTTAACTTTTTGTAGCTGAGCCTGTTTAACGAGATGAAAGGAGATTTCTGGCCCACAGTTCCTCCCCGGCCCCAGCATGGCAGTGCTAGAGCCGGTCTCACCAGAGGCTGTTGAGGCTTTTAGGTAATTTCACAAACCCTCAGCTGTGGAGGAGGTGAGGTACATCTCTGCAGCCAAGCTGGTCATCTCTGCAGTCAAGTATGAATAACACTTCCTGGCTGTGATCAATGAGGGCTTTACAAATATTAGCAAATCCAATTTTGATTCAACTCTTCAGTGCCTGGCTCTGCAAAGGTACGGGGAGAGCCGTTCGCTTACCCGATGCCATGCAGGTGATGTGCGATGGGGTCCAGGCTGGAGCACAGAGGTAATGTTTCCTCATCCAGATCATTAACTACAGCATTTTAGCTACTTTCCTCTTGAGGTTGCTTAGGAAGAGGTGTTTCGTAGCCGTGAGAACAGTAAGAGGTCCCATTGGCACAGGATGAAAGTGGTGTTTGAGGAGATTAAAGTGTTGGGCATGGAAGAAAACCAGTGCTTTGAGTTGGGCTAGGAATAAGAACAAGCTTAGAGAAAGAAGCAGAGAAGACAGGGTCCTCAAAGGGCTGGAGTTAACCATGCTCGGGCAGGCTAAAAAGAAATAATCTTGCTTTTTATATTGTGCAACATCCTTCTGTTGCAGAATGGGATAGGCTGGATGGCGCTATGGCTTTCCACGGTATTAGACTTCAAGTGTCTTGTTTAACATTCTGGTTGACACCAAGTGGCTTCAGTGGGAGAGGTTTTCTAGTGGGGAAAATAAATAAACCCCATAATCTTAACTCAGCAACACCAGCATCCTCAAGTAAGAAAACAGTGGAAGAGCATAAGAACCATAGCTGATGGAGGCAGCGAGCATTCAAAGTGCTGTGTTGCCACCGTGTTGGTAGATGTATAGACCATCTCTTTGCTAAAGCCAGTGGTCTTATGTTGTTATAGCTGACAAATCATTATATTCAATGTGGTTTGTGAAAGAAGTCTTCTCCTCTGGAAACAGCAGCCAAAAGAGTTTCGTATCGGGGAAGCTTTAGATGGAGTGTGAGCTCCACCTACACTCCCCAAAATGTTTGGGGGGTGTTAGGAGCTTGCTGTGCCTTAGGGTGGCTGCCTTCTTGTTGTGGAGGAGAAGAGATGGGCTTGAGGTTTCCCATGGTGCTGACAGTGATGGAAACGGTGAGGGATTTTTGACATGGGCAGGCATCAAAAGAGAAGCAACCTTGCAAATTGCTCCTAGCTCTTATTCTTGCTACTTCATCAGGCGTCCTTATTGTTTACCCTCAATAATCTGGAAAATGTATTTTATCCAGCTTTACAAGTTATGAACTGTGTGCTAAGGGATTCTGGGCACTTATATCTCTCATTGAAACTTTCCGATGTATTAATGTACATTAGTTATCAATAAGTGGGTCTGTGGGTTTTTGCTGTTTTGTTGGGTTTTTTGTTTGTTTTGTTGGTTCTGTTTTTTTTTTTTTATAATGCTGTTTCCTAAAAGTAGATGTGCAAGGCATAATTGTTTAAGCTTTTCTTAGCGGCTATTTCAGTTTGATGCTAAGAAGCAGAAGCATTTCAGACTTGGGCTCTCAACAATTTACAGGCATCACTGTGCTCACAGGAAGCCTCAGCGCAGAGTGAATAAAAGGACTATGGTGACCTTCCACAGCCATTCCCCTTGTGTTTTCATATTCAGAAACTTATTTCACATTTTACATTTCTGCCCTGTTTCTTATATTTCCTTTTTCATCATCCTGGTGATAGTATCACTTAGTTAAAAACTGGGATTGGGATTCGACTTCATTTGGTAGAATTATCCGGGTTAAGCAATGACGATCCCTGTGAAAGAGGATAGCTTGCCTCTTCTTCAGGGGGTTCAGGACAGGAAAAGGAAATCTTATGATCAGATAGCTTGAAACAACAAACTAGAGTAAGACTAGGATTTATTTCATTTATTCATTTTTGGCCAAGTTCCTTAGTTATATAAACAAAGAAGACTCGATGGAGTACATTATTTTCATTTAAATAAGCATAGAGGTAAATGGATTCAACCAGAACAATTTTATTATTAGCCAGTTCAAACCTGGTTTTGTGCTTTTTTTCCCTTTTAAAGTTACTTAGCTTTAACACTGTATTGTCAAAAGTACTCCTCTTGGTGCACTTAAAAGAAATTTAATTCTAAGTAATATGGATGTGAAGCAGCACAAAAAACCCCACCTTAGTGATGTGCTGCTGCCACAAGCCTGGAGCAAGCATCCCTTGCTTGGGGAAGTCTAATATAAATAGAACACAAAAGTCTCTGTCTTCATTTCTTTTTCGGACATTGAAATGCTTGCATCAAGAAGGTATGAGTCTTGCTGCAAAAAACAGAGCTCTCTTTCTGAGGTTATTTTTTTCTAAATTTGCCTATGCCTTCTCTCTGTGGTGGCAATCTCAATTCAAAACACCTCGTGCAGTCGTCATGGGAATGTTCCTTCCAGGCTTGAATAAATGGACAGCCACCATCAAGGTGGTTGATTACGCCATCCAGGTAACCCTTTCTGGTAGTAATTTACTGTGTGATAACAGACACCAACCCTTGCACTGCACTCAGCCATGGTAAATGGCTTCATCTTCATGGAGGATTTCCAACAGATCCCTCTGCAGAGAGGAAAGTCAGATAGGATACTTGGTAATGGCACAGACAAAAGTCAAACGTAGCGCTTTGGCAGATTTGATATTTAATTGCAGCCTCTCAGACAAGACCGTGACAACTGATTTCTAGTGTGGTTATTGGTCTGGACCCACTGTTTTTAGGGCACTTGCTTTCTCAGAGCAGCCCTGATGAGCTCTGAGTAGCGCTGATGAGCTGGGTAACCCTGAAGACTTCAGTAACAGCACAGGTCCTTGCTTTTCAATGTGCTGCTGGAGCCCTTATGTGAGGCTTCGCCAATGTCAGGAGCACATGGGAGGTGGTAAAGCAATGCTGTTTCTTAGAAGACTTTACCAGCCAGCTCTTACGGGGAAAACTCACCGAAGACCAAAGCCAACATACTGTATTGGCTTGGTGCTACTCACCTTCACAGGGATGGGTCTCACCCCCTCCTGGGGAGCCCACTGAGATATCCCAAGAAGAGCCATTTAACACCTGTTGTAGCAGTTTAACACTAAAACAAACACGTGCTAGCCAAGCACTAGAAGCTAGCCAGTGTCCTGGAGCTCACACAAGCACTTCTGTCTCCTCTCTTTTACCCCCACCACAGGTCTGCAGGATATCGGCCAACTACCTCATTGTAGGTACCCTACGAGGTCTTCCAGACCACAGGCCATATGGAGGCTTGATTCAAACCTACAGGATGCAGTGACAGGGCTTCTCACCAGCAAGCCTCGGCTTCCTTTCTTTCCTCACCTATTTTGCGTGTAACAGCTTTGTTTTCTCTGGAGAGGCTCATTTTCCCCATCGAGCACCCCATCAAGGTCAGTCATTAGGGCTTGGAGGAGTGTGTCAGACCTTGAGTCATGTTCCACACCGTCCCTGCCTCTTGTTCGGTTGCTCATTTTAGGAGCTTTTGGAATTGCTTTTTCTTTGTTCAGGCTTGAAAGATGTCTGTCTTTTCAGACGTGAACCCTGTAGTTTATTTAATGACAGACTTTCTGGAAACAAAAAAATTAAACAGCCACTAACCGGAAAAAAATTGTTTATGATCACAAGGGCTCCTGAACTGACTCTTCGGCATTCCTAAGCCAATGCTGAAACTGGAGGAAATGAGCTTAAACTTTTCTTTAAGTCACTTAAACTAACATCACTTTTTCCAGTCCTGCAGAATGAGTTTTCTACCTCTGAAGGTTTTGGATGAGCTCACAGATGGTGAATATTTTATGTCGGAGGCTTACTAAAATACAAGTGCAAAATTTGCTTTCACTCCATTTTTTCTTTTTTTTTTTTTTTTTCCCCCCTCTGGGCATTCATTTTCCCATCCAGGGGCAGGAATTTAAGAGAAACAATTTAGGGGAATATCAGAAAAGAGTTATGAAAAATTAAATCATGATTATTTGCACCAGAAAGCTGTTTTAAGCATTAGTTTCATCTCGTCTGGCACAAGCTCAGTTTTACATTCCAGTAACCTGCTCTTCCCACTGTCTCTCTCTCACCTTCCTGGTGCCTTCATGTGGTCTCCTGGGGTCTGGAGCTTCTTTCCCTTTCTTTGCGGTTCTGCTTTTTAACCATACTCCCTGCTTGAGTGAGAAGCAACATATTAAGGCCACTAGACTAAAACTGGGGCATTTAAGGGTTTGGTCTTCTCTTTTTGTTTGTAATGAGTGTGTCTGTGTTAGCTGCCTGTTTTCTGTTCAGTTCTGAGTGCACAGAGATCAGAGATCTCTCTCCATAGAGGCTGTCCCCTTAGGTCCACTTATAGACTCGTACCTTCCAGTTTGACATTCCTGTTGAGTGGCTGGCACCAGTCAACCCGGTGGCCAACCTGATGCTGGTCGAAACCAAGGAGCAGGAGGTGTTACGGTGTGAGGTGTCCCGTGCAGATCCAGCCCGTCCTTCCTCTGCCAAAGAGGCGGTTGCTCCTGGTAGGATTTTATGTTGAGTGCTGCAAGAAGAAGTCTTTAAAGTGGATTAGTGGGGAAGGAATGGGAAATGCCTGTAAAGAAGGTACAGAGCAGTGGGGAGCTGGGGAAGAACTGGAAACTTTTACATAAGTGAGTGGTTTAGGCAAGAGCATGAACACAACAAGGAATGTGGAAATCAGTGGAAAATAGCGGTGTTGTCTGACTGCAGGAGCAGAGAGCACTAGGTAGAAAGTTCCCATTTGGTACAAAAGCTGGTGAGCAGCTTTGGGGAGGTGAGTAGCATCACCTGAGATGCAGCGCAGGGAGGTGGTCTTAGTTGCTGCATTTTGTAGCAATGTTTGTGAAGATGGAGCAAGCTGAGCAGCCGGAGCGGGAGCTCACAGCAGATGGGGAATGCTCGATGGCCCAGGAGGAGGTGGAGAGGAAAGGAGAGGTTTGTAACGGTTTGGGAGAGGAAGATCATCTGGGACTCAAGATCTAAGACACACCATCTTCTAAATGTGGTGTTGAGTGACCTACTTCTCACTGCTTTCACCTTAAAAGAGAACGGTGAATATAAACAGCACAAGTTAGTGTTTTCATGACAGTCTGCAGCATCTGGTTGGAGCCTGAGGAATTGTAATTATACATCGCTGGTGCAGATGCTTCCCAAATGAGTCTAACAGCTTTAGCACACCAACAATATCATATATGCAAGCAAAAAGATTAACAACAGTGAATATCCTTGGCTGAGGTGACTTAAGTGAGAAAAAACCTTTCCAAAGTTCTGAAAGAATGAAATGTCTTTGTGCAGAGAGGTCATGTATTGGAAAAGGAAAGATAGGGGAAGGGGCAGAGCTTTTGCACTTGCCAGCCAGTTGTTTCAGTATAAAATCTGAGGAGGGGAAATTAACTCTTCATAAAACATTCATATTTTTAATTGCCTACTGTTAAAAATTATTGTATTTCCTCAAAAAGCCATCTTCTTTTCTCCTATTTTTACCTTTTAGTTGCCAGGGATGCTCCTATCTTTGCTCTGTTTGCTCTTGTCGCTGCCACCTAGGTGCAGAGATGCTGCAGGGCAGCTGTGGCTGTTCCCCACCAGCGCTGCTGGGATGCTGCCGGGGTGCCGCTGGCGAGCGGTGGGGTGCATCGTCTGGCAGCCCGTCGTTGGGCGGCCCGGGCAGCTGGCAGCCTGTGTGAAATGTGTGGGGTTTATGTCCTGCAATAGAAACTTAATGGTTTGGGGTTTTTTTAGTGTGAAAAGGGAGGGACGTGGATTTGATAGAAGGACCACTCTCTGGATAAGGAATTG
>NW_010115394.1:0-3127 GCF_000699245.1 Pterocles gutturalis
AGAGGCCTTATCTGCTAGATGAGCTGAGCGCAGGGCCGAGCTCCGCGGCGCTGGGCCCACGGTGTGTGGGGTGTGCCGGGGGGGCTGAGGTGGTGGCGAAAGCTGGGGCTGGGGGCAGGCAGGGGGTCCCCTTTCCTGCCTGCTGCATGGGTGTCTGGTTGTGGCCTCGCCCGAGTCTTTCAATCCTGTCTTTTTCTACTTTTTCTTTTTTTAATGTTGTTTTTCCCTCTGCCTTAGATTTGGGCGAAGGTTGGGTTGTAACTTCCCGTCGCTAGGGATTGGGAAGTCCTAGCCGTTACGGGTAGATACAGCCATGTGCAGCAGGCCCTTGCTTATTCTGGAAGGTTGGGTGGATTTAATGATGGTATGGTGGCACGTTCCACTGTCTGAGATTCAGCAGGCTACGATTATGACATCACTAGAAAACTTAGGTGACCTGTTAAATTCGAAAAAATGCTTCAGTGTTTTTCTGTTAGAGACAACTCATTAAATTTTGTGCCTTCTTGAAGGTGGATGTTATTTGTCTCTTGCTGACTGTTAGCTTCTTTGTTGTGAGTAGAGAGCTGTATGATTTCAAATGCGGTATTTTGAAATATTGGTGCTCATTTGAGTATATCTGTTTGTCTTACAAAAGTTGTCGTAGGGAAGTAGTTCTGTACTCTGCTGGTTTTGTACCTCCATTATATCCTTAATTGCAATTTGTGGATAGTATTTGGGGATCTGTTTTCCTATGTAGAAATTAGTTCCTCTTCCTTCCCCTTGCAACAGATGTTTATTCTTTTATGCTCTTCCTAACTCAAATTATTCTGTCCTTTAAAAAAAGCAGGACTATGTACATCTTTGTCAGTTTATCGTATGCAAACAATATTATGTCAAAATACTTTGAGGTTCCCTCCTCCAAAATTCTTTTACTTCTTAACAGTTTGCTGCAATATTCTGCCGTCATCTTTAATATATATAATCAAAAAACATATTTCAAAATCTGGTTCTTAACATCTTGTTCAGTTGTGCTGTGGTATTTCTAATGGGAAGATCAGGCTGTTTAGACCATTGGAATTGAAAATTTCTCATCAGTTTTGTATTTCTGTTATCAGCACAGGAAGTAATAATGTAGTGATCCTCAATTGTGCTTGCGATAGAGGTACTGGAAATGCCTTCTTCTGGTGCAGCAAAGAGAGGCCTTGGTCTGAGGGGGGGATGCGATGAGAAATCTTCTGTTTTGGTCCCATCCCTAGCAGATGTCTTAGTCTTCTGACTTACCTGAAAAAAAATACCATGGAGAAGACTTTTGGTTGAGTAGGAATATGGAAGGAATACAGTTTAACTTTTTACTGAGGTGTTTCCATGCAGAGTATTTCACCTTTTGCATCTGATAGCCATAGGGCCGATATCTGGGGAATTTCCATAGTTCGTTTCTAGTGCTGGAAATTAAAATAACTTTAACCTTGCCCAGATGTTACTCTTACTTCTAATTTAGAAATCTACTCGTATGTTTGTGCAGGAAAGTTGTAAAAACAAACTGAAACCTCTATCTGTAGTGTGTTTGTGAATTTGCAAAATTTGTCCTTTATTTGCCATATTTTCATTCCTGATATTGTATCATTTTTACTTTGTATAAAACTTTCAGTAGCAAAATACAGATATGGAGGTTTGGTTGGAATAGTTAATAAAAGAAACGTCACTGATAAGTAAACCTCAGTTAAACTAAACATTGTTAGAACTTAATGGTGGGGAGGGGGCGTGGGAAAGATCTTCCAAAACATTGAAACCTTAAAATAACCTTAGTTTTCTTCTCTTATTGTAGAGAATCTCTGAAAGTATGAGCAGAGAAGTAGACTTTTTGATAATAGTTCTTTGTTGTTTGTATTTTGTTAGTATTCATTTTGCTTCAGTGTAGAGCATCTGTGATCCCATATTTTTAAAATGGTGCTAAACTTATCAGCAGTCCATTCTTGCTCACTAGTATTTGAAAAAACTACTCAGCACTTAATAGAATGTAATTTCTGGTTCAACCAGCTCTCTACAATCATTCTGTTATGAAACTGGAAATGTGATATGAGGTATATATTTACTGAAATAGAAGGTAAGCTAGTTTCTTTTCTGTTGTGCAATATTACTTCTGGTAACACATTTAGTATAAAGACAGTGTGTGCACAGCAATGTGAAATACTGGTTAAAAGGGGACTTGATTTAAAGAAGAAAAAAAAAAACAAAACCAAAAAACTAACCCAGAAAGAAACATGAACATGGAAGAATAAGTGCCAACTTTCATAATATGGTCTAATCTTTAATGCTGAAAATCCATGTAAATATACTTTAGGGATTTAAAAATGTATCGAGTCTACTGAATTGTAAGTTGCAATGAAGGAATTGGGGGTTCTCTTCTAAGCAGTTTCACTAGTCATTGCTTTTATCACAGTTTCTCTCAGTTGTAAAAGGAAAGACTTGCTGTACAGTATTAAACTTTACTGTTGACTAACCTGTTAAAACGTGTGTTGTACACAAGCGGTGTTTCAAGCAATTACATGGAAGTGTTCTTACACATATGTAGAATATAAAAAGTATAAGCAATTTTTCACATTCTTCAGACAACAGTGAAAACTTTTCTGCCTCTCAGGGCACTTACATACTGCATCAAGTAACTCTCATACATTATTTTTCTATCAAAAAAGGACTTAGAAGTTTATCTTCAATTTAATTTTGATTTAAATGGGATTTTTTCCTATACACTGTTGTTAAGTCTGAACACTTCTCATTTTCTGTTTACTTTTAATTAGTTAATTTTGATCTGAAGAACAGCAACATGCTTGTCATGAGCTCATTGCTCAGTATAATGAAAAGTGTTGGTTCAAAAAAAAATCTATTAACTTTTGAAGCTTTGAAAATGTTATTGGCAGAAGTGTAAACTTTATGTAACCTAGAGTTTTTTTGGTTCTTTTGAATAATTATACTACTCTGCTGCTTGTCTTCTCTTGGTACCTGTGTTCATACAGTGGTGCAGGCAGCTGTACAGGGGGACTCTTTCTGTGAGCAGAAGTACAATGTTTGTTTTAAATCTGACTCAGTTTTCTGTTTTGGCCTGTGTCTTAGAAATACTGGTTCTGGAACCACTGAGGTGATAGGGAAA
>NW_010115394.1:3158-7616 GCF_000699245.1 Pterocles gutturalis
ATCGGTCTCTGCCATAGCACTGACTTAGCACTGCTGCACTGAGTAGCTGTAACTGTTGTGAGGCAGTATGCACTGTTCTTAGGTAATATGGCAGATATATCAGCTCTTTGTAAAATACATCCCTAAATGTTTAAGGTCATGTCTACCTACTACCAAGTTTTAATTTAAGGCAGTTGGTCATGAAGCTTGGAATTTAGATTGCTCGTAGTCACTCACCTGTAACTTTACCCAAAAGTGGGTACCTCAAGTACTTCACCTTCAAGTGAATTGAACAGTGTGGCAGGATAGGCCAAAAGCAGTTTTGCAACTAAAAGTATAGATACATTGACACTGATCAGTTCTATATATTAGTGGTTTATATGCTTCAAGATGAACACACAGATACTTGAAATAATCCGTGTTTCTTGGGTTTAAACATTTAAGGGTTCCTTTAAATCACTTTCCCAAATCCAAAAGAAACATGATACAAAAGAGTATGTTGATGTGTCATTTTTTTAAAGGGAGGCCAGAGGCTGGATAACAAGGAGTCTGTAGTATTTTATGGGTTTGGTGTAGTTTTCATTTTCATTATGATGTTCTGACAACACAGTGATTTGTATTTTACCATGGGTATACGAGTATTCATTTGCAAATTAGAGTCTGGCAGGATCTGCACTTTGAGTTGGGTAAGTAGTGCCACAGCTCCACCTGATCCCAGTGCTTGACTCGCATCCTGAGGACTGCAGTAATGGTGCAGCTCTACCCTGACTGGTGTACATGTGCAGTCATCTAAACTGGCATTGCAGCCCAGAGTGGTAACTTCCCCTGCTTCTGGTCGTTGTTTTTTCTCCTGTGTGAGTGGAGGTGTTCTGGAACTGCATAGTCAGTTGGCTGAGAAACTGCTCTGGGTTTTGGCTAATGGTAGCAAAAAGTGTCTCTTAAAACAAAGCAGTTTCTTAGGTGGATGGCCAGTGTGGTCACCAGATATTCATGTTGGCTTAAAGGAGGGATCATGTAGGACAGGAACACACAATTGGGGTCAAGGTAGGACTGCTTTTTTTCGTGCCAGCAGTTTCGGGTTGAGTTTGGGTTGTTATGCAACTTGATCTCAGCAATCCTTTAGACTCTTCCCACAATGCTGAAGTTCACTCAGTAGCTATCGCTGCAGTTAAATTGTGTGGTCGTGATGAGCAGTCACACTTTCTACCATTGTCCTCCTTCCTCTAAACCCAGTAAAAATCACCAGTTAACTTTGAAAATGCCTTTCTTCCTATTGGGGCATGTTTGTAAGCAAACAATTACATTTCATTGCAGAGACTAGTGAAATTTTATGATTATATCACAAGAAAAATTACAGATTGACCAAATTTGCAAGTAGGAGGACTGCAGACTGAGTGTTAATATAGTATGTTCATTCTGTGATGTTTGTACTGTTCTTAAATTATGCAGTTGGGAGTTAAATTCATAATTGAGTCAGTTATCAAACCGTGTTTTGCAATATTTTTCTCTTGGTAGATGCAAATATTTTGGTCTTCTCAGCAAAATTAAGCCTAATAAATAAACTATTTCTAATAATATCTTTTGTAGACTCTTGACTAATATGATGAGCCATAGCTGCCAAGCTTTGTGTACAGTAAGATGAAAATACCGACATAGAACTGTTGGCTGAAGTGCTGCTTTTGCCAGGAAGGCTTCCTGATATTCTCAAAGCAGGTGATACGAAGTAAGAAAGAAATGCCAGGGGATTTTAGACCTATAGAGAGCTAGGTTTTCAAAACTGAAGCTCTCTGGTGATATGCACTTCTACTGAATTGTCATTCCCATGGGGAGCTTGACTCTTTCTGTAAATGGGGAACATCTTACACCGAACCCTTGCTCTTTGAAAGGCTTTGTGTGGGATTGATGTATGTGAACTTGAATTTCCATTACTGAAAAATTTTTCAATAGAGAAGATGAACACATGCTTTTATTGAACAGTACTAAATGGTAAATGTGAAGGCTGTTTACTAAAGAAGCTTCAATGTGGTCGTTGAGCAGTGTATATGTATCTTCGTAACTGTATGCAGGCATTTGCATGGCTCGTAATTCACGGGGAAAGACCAGAGAAATTATGTTCCTGGAAGAGCTGTCTGTGTGATTCCAGTGAAAAGCAAGTGTATTTCTAATTAGTTTTCAGTTGTATGAGCCAGGGGTATATGCATCAGCCATCCATTTAGAAACTGTTCTAGTATTGAAAATTCTTTTATACAGAGGAATCTCTACCTTGACTATGTTTTAAAATAGACGTGTTTCTGACAAAACTTTTAGAACTGCTTGAGTGATACTATGCAGCTTAAAATTGCACTAGTTATCACAGTTTATTTTTTCTATTGCAAGTTTGTTCCTCATTGGATTACACAGTTTCTAGCCTAACCAGTAGCAAACAGGGATTATGCATTGATCTTTCACACAAAACTGTGGCAAAAGAATAGTTGACTTATGCCCTAGACTTCAAAATCTTAACTGGAACAGATATTGATAAACTGCACTTTTGAATTCTGTCTTTATCCACATAATATATCTACAGTCAGAACTTGATCAAACTAATTTAGAAGTACTGTTTTCTTTCATGATTTCCATAATTTAGGGAGTGTTTGGTTGATGGGGTTTAGGGGTTTTTTTAACTCCTCCGATTCATCAGTAAGTCAATAATGGGGAGCATTGTTAGTGTAAGTGTGGTTTGAATTTCTTTAGCAGGGTCCATGAGGTTTGTTTAGCAGCATTGCGTGATTTGGTAAAGTTTGAATTGTTCTCTTCAGTTTCCGTACTCTTGCTCGAGAGAGTCTCTCTACTAGCCATGTCTGGACATAGCAACTGCAGGTGTTCTGCATCTTTTTCTATAAACATAGGCACTAATTTAACTGCTAAAAACCCTTGAGTTTCAGTTTGGGGGAGGACAACAAACAAAGCTCTGTCTTGGATAAATATTTCTGCGTGCATCTGCTACATCTTTTTGTCAAAAGAGAATCAAAAACCCTTGGGGGGAAAAAAATTCCTTGGATATTGCTAGGAAAATACTGTGGGGTAGTATGTTATAGGGAATTTATTCTGCAGTGTGGCCATAAAAGTGTTTAGCATCTCCTTATGTAGAATACCCAAAGTATATAAATAACCCTGATGTGTCCCAGAAGATGGGGGCTCTGGTGCACAAAGCCTCCGCTTCTGGGTGTGAGTTCAGGTGTAGACGTGGGTGGTGAATGGCTTTTACCATTAAAATATGCAATTAAATAAAAATAAGTTCTTTTGTCTTGGAAGTGTTTTACTGAAGTATAAAAGCTCTTTTTGGAGAGAGAAGTAGAAAAAAAACCTTTGAAACACAACTAATATCTACTGAAAAACATTGCTTTTAGTTGTGGGTTTTTTCTGCCTTCCTACACTTCTCACCATATAAAGGTGCATTTTTTCACAGGATCACATATGATAGCACTGTGTCCCTTCCTCCTCCTCCCCTTTCCAGACTTCCAGTTCTTAGTTATGGAAACATAAGACACTATTCTTCTGTGTTTCTTCTATGTTTGTAAAGCATTCAATAGATAAAGGTTACGAAGGGTGAATCTTTTTAACAAGTTACAACTTATTAATTTTTGAGTCTTACTAAAAAGGCTTTGATATCTTGTCAGCATTGAATTTGCAGCTCTTAGGGATTCAAATACTCAACTTTGTTTAATATATTAAAATGTATGTTTCTGTTCCATAGTGTGAAGATAATTAAATTGTTAGATTGTGTGGACTTCTTTCTCTTTGTCGTGAGAATCTCTGTAGGTTGTTTCTGAAACAAAGATAGTAGTTGCTATGTTTCCCTGCTTAAGTTTTGTCCTGCAAACTGCTATAGTCTTTCTGGTCTTTTTCCCTTCCACTGATCATCAAGTTCTCTGAAGAGTTCTTTTGTAGGATTTCTGCCCACTCTGTCCCCCCTCCCCTCTGCTGCTGTTTGTGTGTTTTATACGAATGAGGGCTTGAGTCTTCTAAGTAGGAGCCACGTATAGACAAATGAAAGCAAAATGTCTGCATGGTACCTAAATAATAATTTGTCTCTAGAGTCCAGTAAAGTTCAAGCTCAATCATAAGTGAGCTGAGGAGGAGAGTCTGGTGATTTGGGGTTTATGTACCTAAACAGTAGCACTTGAGTTGAGAGGGACCTGGATACGCTTGAGGAATGGGTCAGCAGATACCTTTTGAAGATTGGCAAGGAGACATGCAGAGTTCTCCATGTGTGGATGTAGCCTCATGGATTTATACAAGTTGTGAAGTGATTTGCTGAACAGCAGCCTCACTGACGAGGACCTGAGAGTGACAGGGAATGCCAAGTTGAATATGAACCAACAACATGTTCTCCTTATAAATAAGATGAACTGCATATTAGGTGAAACTAAGTATCCCGAGCAGATTTTTTTTTTTAAATTAAGATTAGAGTTAGTTCAGAAGGTACTGATGTAATAA
>NW_010115394.1:7647-30073 GCF_000699245.1 Pterocles gutturalis
TGATATTTAGGTTTAGCAAGCATGAGAGACATGTTTTGCTTTTGAACTGCTTTTCCTTTGTTTTTTAGTTTTTGTCATCCTATGTTATGTGTTTTGTCTCCTGTCAAAATGGTAGCTTCGAAGTAAGGTGGCATCAGTAATCACTTCAGCATGAAAACGAAGCTGGGTGTATTTCAGTCAGTAAAGATGAGTTGTTCTCATAGTGACTCACAGTAGCAAAAGACAGTCTGAGTTGAATATAAACTAAATGCAGGTCTTGACAAATGCTAAGCAGGAGTCAAGATGAAGGAATATACTGGTAATTTAGAGGGAGGAAGAATATTGTTTTATAATTTTTTTAAAAAATGTTGCAAGTAAATTTTAACTTAAGGCAAAACTATTGAAATCATGGCAACAGACCAAATCCTGTGCGTCTTCTGAGGTTTAGGTGCAGTCTGCCAAACATTCCCTTAGTGCAATTGGTTGCTTCCGTGTTTGTTTTGAAGCACACTTCAAGAAACTTGCTGTACAAGTTACTTTTGTGAGGTGCAGAAAGGAAATTGTTCTAGTCTGGTTTACTTGTGAAAGTTTTCTTAAATCTGGCCAAAGTGGTAAAGCAGGATCTGTCGCTTGAGTCCTGGGAACTGAAGTATTTTGGTTTTTTTATGATGTGTGTAAGCACCTGTCATCTGTAAATATGTCTACTTTAGAATGAGTCAAGGGTTTAGTTTGAGCATAAAATGAGGAATGTTTGAGATTTGTTTATGAGGTATTTGTTTAGAACTAGAAATGTAAAATTTGAAGAAAGTGTTAAATGTACATGTAACTTGCGTGCAGCTAAGCAGACAGAACTATTTAAGATTGTCGCCCAGGCTCTGTAACCTGAGACTTTCAGACAGGCTGCTTGAAGTTTTCTCCCTGAGAGACCATTCTCCCTTGGACATTTAGAATGTCTTCATTTCAAATTTTGCTTTTACAGTCTCTCTGCTGTTCTAGAGGTTCTTGGGCATAGTGTGTTTGTATGTGAAACGTAAAAGGTGTGGTGCTTTTGTCAGTTAAACATCAGTACTGCTTCTCTTCCCGCAGAGAATAAACCCTGTGAAGTGCATCAAAATAATAACATATTTGCCAGGTCTAGCTGACTGTGCAGGGGAAGATGGTTGTTTTCTTGATAGATACGTTAGAAATGTTATGTGTTCTATCCTTTCAGGCTCCCTATCGTGAGTATATGTTTCAGTTGTGTTAAAAATCCAAAGGCTTAAACTTCATGGTGAAACTGGGCATAATAAAAGTACAGAAGTAAAGTAAAGGGGAATAAGAAATACTTGTGCATTTTTAGGTTCTTGATCATGCCAGTCTAGTAAATTCTGGACTGTTTCTGAAAAAAAAAAATCTTTGAAGTGTCCCCAAATAAGAAGAGGTCACTGAACCTTTTGGACAGAGTAGTTTATTTTGATTTAGCCAATGATTAATTTAAGTGACCGTTTCTATGTTTTTGATGAAGATGTGGGAGATTTTTTTTTTAAATTTTATTTTATTTTACATTTTCTATTGCAATAGAATGACTGAAACGGGGAAAGCTGCCAAATCCTTTTTTCCCCCACTTTGTATGGTGAGAATTTAAAACCCATTTCTAGGAAAGTTTCGTTTGGAGATGGACTGCAGCAGAGAACAGGTGCTAATGTATATTGGGAGTACAACAGTAGAGCCCTGGGGAAGTCTGTTTGCTGCAGAGAGCGGTAATGTTGCTTAATAACAGTCTTGTATAATACAGGTCAGTATTTTTGTTGTGAGTTTTTTGATTTGATGTGTTACGGACCTCCAGCACCTGTGGATAATTAAGGAGTCTAGTATCAGATTGTAAGAATGGTCTTATTTTTCTTATGTTTAAATTTACTACACTCATGTCTACATGTCTTCTAGAAATTTTTTTTGAGATCTGCATATAAAAATGCAGAATACTACATGCTATTGCTGTGCTTTACATAATTCAAAAGTGGGAATAAAATTTTTAAATACTCAAAGGACAAGAACTTTATGCAGTGTTTTGCTACTGTTATAATTTTTCTTTTGTCTTTTCTTGACAAAAATATTTCTTCACCACAGGGCTAAGGTGGGCAACTTTGCACTTAGTTGTTGCATCTCATCGTCTGATGCAAGATTTCCTTATCAATGGGGTATATACTTTTTTTACAAAAAGTGATGTTCTGTTGCTGGAGTTCAGAGTCAAGATGGGTCACAGAGTAGTTTTGAAGATGAGAATGTATTTTTTTAACTAGTTTTATATTCCTGCTTAATAAAGCCATTATCTTTTGTAGCTTGTGGGAAAGATACCATCTAGTTGCAGAACTGTAAATCAATAACGATCTGTAGCATTCTTTCTGCACTAAATTTGTTTAGATGTAGCAGCTTTACATGTATAAAATCTGTGTTCTGAAAAAGGACTGTTAATAAAAAAGTACTTGTGAAATTATTTGAGGTTCTTGAGTGCGTTGCACAGATGTACAATTTTCAGGCTTTAGATCTTGTTTTGTAAATCTGATGTTTTTAGGAAATTGAAACAATTCAAGGAATTGGTCAAATTAATGTATTCTTCACTAGATCTGCAAATCGACATATTTTTTCCTTTTCTTAATTTTTATGTTTTCAGAGTGCAGTTATCTAATGTAATGCGAAGGAAACTTATGACCAAGCTTTTATTCAGAAAAATGATGACATCTGCATAAAGTGGAACCAAAGTTACCTCTGCTGTGAGTGTTTGATTCACTGTTAGACGTGCAGATTAGTTTCATCAGATTTCAAGTGTGTCTTCAGAAAAATGTGGTAGAACCTTGCTGCTGCTAGTGCTGTTTCTGCAGCATTTTTAGTGATGTGAGTCTGCTTCAGTGAATGCAGCAAGGGAGATGCAGAAACTAAAAACTAATCTTTTGCTCAGGTTCATTTCCTGATTAAAAGAGGAATTCTTTTGGGAATACCTAATTTAGACAGTTTAAAATATTTGGAAGACCATTTGCTTAAGATTACATGGTTTGCAAAAATGAAGAATCCCTTTTTCACCCTTACGTGGGGATTTTATGCTTTCAAGAAATGCCTGAGAGTCTAGCAGTCTGACACTCCTTTCAGTCCTTAAACAGGATGGATGGCTGGCTGGCTCTTTTCCTGTGTAATAGAGAAATAATGTGTGTACATGCATGTTTATTTTTTTTATTTTATAAAACATAAAAAAAAATGCTGAAGATGGCAAAAATAGAACATTTATGTCTGGAATATATCCTTCCACATAATTGTGTTGCACTGGGAAGAGGTATGATTCCTAGGTAAGGAACAAGACTGGATGATGAGAGAAAGAATGAACTTTGCTGAATTTCTTTTTTTTTTAATTGAATGTCGTGAACCATATTTTGGACTCCTATGTGCTATTGTAATGCAAATAAGTACTATTAGTTTTCACTGTTTTTGTTACACTGTAAAAGTGCATTCTTTAAAGCCTATATATGTACTTTATTTTACTGTCTTATATGTATTTAAAGAAGTAATATACAGATACACTCAGGAAATTTTTAGCACTTATTTTCCTTTGCTGCTTTAGCCTTTTCCGGGCAATGTCTTTTAAGCTGCAGCATGTTCTGTCGTAGTGGGCAGCATAGGGTTTGCAAAGTAGCTGGCTGCTTGCATTCCCCTGGAGAATAGCCTTCTGTTCTACCATTTGGAAACATACTTTTGTTTTGGTGTATGCAGGTTATTACTCGCTGTACTGCACCCAAGGTGGTTTCACTTCAGTGAAAAATAACTGAAATAGGCAAGCATGTTTTAGTTACCAGTTATTACACTTCATTAATAACAATCTTTACTTTTTGGGTGAACCATATAAATTTTGTCAAGATTATACATAAATCAGAAGTGATGGATTTAATATGAGCCATGACATGCTCTTTGTTTCTCCAAGCTTTACCTGATTAAACCAGTATAGAAGAATGCCTTGGTGCTTTTATTTTGGTTTGAGTATTCTAGTTTGTTTAATTTGGTTTAGTGAAGTTATGTGTGAATTGCTTTGGCTGGATGAGTTCAGGCAGGAAAGTCCAAATCTGTCAATTTTTAAAACTTGTTGTGAGATTAATTTTGATGCTAAAGAAACAGCCATACCCAAATAAGATTATAAAGTAACAAGATAACTAAATGAAATGCTAGTGTTATCTTTGTAGCCTTATTTGAGTACAAGAACTAAGTGGTAACCATTTTCTGTCATGGGCTAATACTGTATGTGATGTTTCTCTTATTTTAAAAAGCAAACAAACTCAACAAATCTGTATCTTGTGGCACCATCCTGCCCTGAGTATAAGGTTATTATCAGGTTTTTTCATTTTTAACTCTATTCTGTCGCCATGTCCCTCTCATTACTCGATAGCACTAGTAAACCTGCCATCCTTAAGGCACTATTAGGAGCAAGTAAAAATTTTGCTCTCTTGCAAGTGTGTTTGTTGACAGTTAAGGAACAATGATGGACATCTTGGGTGCTGTCACAAGCTTCTTCAGTTGTGTTGTGCAGTTTCTTCTGCCCAGTTCTCTCTCAACTAAATTATTTTTAGTTTCTCTTTTTTTAACGTGTGTCTCTTTGTCAGGTTTCTCATTCACTCTCTCTTTCTTGACCTTGCTCCTCAATTAGTGTTTGCTTCTATAGTTACTCCCACTGTTATTGTGTTTCTTCTTACTTGTCTTTGGGGGTTTTTGGTCCATCTGGTTGTAATCCTGCTTTCAGTTTCATGTCAGATGTGCCTTCATTTATTCTCCAATTTGGTTGCATTTTCCAGGCTTTCTTTTTTTGTCTTAACTGAAAGGTAGGCCCAGTTACGTGTCTTCCTGTGTTTCTGGGTGGCCCTATCTTTTCTCGGTGAATTCATTATATATTTTCTCTCAGTCCCCAAATACATTTACCTCCAAACGTCTGAAAACTAGTCATCTTTGCAGGGGTATTTGTGAGGAGAGAAAGGGGGAAACTGATAGTCAGCTCTCTGAAAAGTCATGTTTCTGTTGCAAACAATAAGGATGCCTGAAAGAATGGCATAAAAAAAATCAAGTCATAGGTCAAATTGTGATAAAAGTATAATGAACTAGAAGAGATTAGCAATTAATTGGTAACTATCCAGAAACAATAAAATAAGAGCTGTCCTATGTTTGATGTTGGAAAGATAGATATTGCTGTTGCTTCTAATTCTGTGTGTTAAGGAAAAAATGGACTCTTCCATTTAAACCCTTGTTGATGGACTCTAAAATAAAAACGTATTTTAGTACTTTGCTTTAAGTAGGTTATTGGATGTTACTACCCTGGTTACATGTTGTCCTCTAATGTTGTTTGCGTGTTTCTCCTCACGCTCCCAATACAACTGGAGCTTTAGCTATAGACACCCTGAGTTCAGATGCTTTTTCAGCTGATAGAAAGGTCTAAAGGAGAGGCTGTTGAGGCATTGATTTGCCCCAACAAAAGATGAAGTAGGATACTGATAAGTTAAATGGGTGTATTTGTCTGGCTGGAGCGGAGGTCTTTGGAAATAAATGCTCCTGTTTAATCTGGCAACTGAATCTCTACCAAAAAACCACTCCATTTCTGAAGTTTCTTTGGAAACGTCACTTGGTGTGTGTATATGCACACATCTGTATGCATGTGCACACAGTTTTTTCTTTGTATCTTCATATATATGTATGATGTATGCAAACATGACTTGGGCATAAGAATGTTACCTGGATAGGAGCATGATATTTGAGGCATTATTAGATGAAAATGGTAACGAGCAACTCGGTAAGGAAAAATCTTTTTGGAAAGTGTGTAACTGCAGATAGAAGGCTTCTTGTGATAGAGGCAGTGATCTCAAAAGCTGGAGAAACAGCTTAGAACATAAACAGGACATAAACCCTTTGTTTTCCTAATCTTGTGTCCTCTCCCTTGTCATGTTGTTTCAGTTGTGTTCTCACATGTTGTCTTGTCATCGTCATGAACTTGGGTCTGTAGACATGAAGAGGTGTCATTAACATGTTTATGCCTTTGAGCACCTTTTAAACAGTAGTTTTTGCTGATGTTGATTACATGTTAAGTGAAAGGTTTTTATGCTAATCAAAGCTAGACATTGCTTACTATAGTTTTAGGTGTGTCCAGTCTAAATTGATTTACCTATGTTAGTGATTGAAAAATTTTATTTGGGTGATCAGTTTTCTGAAAGATGAGAATAAATCATTAGATATCTGTTCGCTTTGACATGTTTTTCTAAAAAGGCATTTTTATGTAATGTTTTCTTGCAAATAGATCAAAGCATTTTTGGAAGCCCCAGCATGTATCTTTGTCTGCATTCTTGGTCTTGGTTTCTGAAATTTATTTTTGCATTGCCTATAAGAGAGTACAGATGTGTGGCTTTGAAAAAGTATCTTTTCCCCTCTTGTTTGAGGCACTGGTTGGTATAGGAGTGTGTATCTTTAGACTTGAGAGAGATAGTACTGACAACTTTTTTTTTTTTTTTTTTTTTTTTTTTTGTCCCTTGAATGAGTGAGGTTTAAAACTGCATTAAGAAGACTTCATTAATGGATGTGCATGTTTAATGCCAGCTTGCTTTGCTTGTTTGAAGAAGCTGCTCTTTTTTGATATGGGAGGACTGCCAGTCCTCTTAATTTTACCTTTGAGATTTAATGCCTGGAACTTTCAATACAACAGTTAGCTACCTTCTGACAAGTTGGAAGAGAATCTGAGAGAGTGTTAGGCGTACTTGACATACCTCCTGCATGAGAAAGTTTTGATACATTTTTCCTGTTTCAGACAAGCTTAATGTTGTAGTGATTGTGTTGTTACAGTGGTGGTATGGATGTGGCAGTATTTGGAGTTCAACATGGTGTCTTATTAGACCACCTGCTATCGAGCAGCTTTCAGGCAAATGAGCCTTTCAGCCACAAGACAAAAGTTCGTTTATTTGAAAGCTGGTCTCTCCAGTTACATGGGTTGGTCTAATAAAGCTGCTACTCCTGAAGGTCTTAAATTTCCTTGCCTCATTTAAGGAAACATGCTATTTTAGTTTAGAGGTCTTTGTTTTGAATGAAGAATAGCTGTAACGGCTTTAGTTTGGTTTTCGCCTTGTACTGATAGTTGTTTGTGTAGCTAACAGCCAGGTGTCATAGAAGGTGTGTTTTATGACACGCTTTCAGTTAGCAGTGGAAAGGAGTGTGTGACTTTGAAGTTTGCAAAGCCTGTGAAGTTTAATCCCTGCCCTGTGCCAACAAACTGATAGTTAAAGAGCAAGATGCTCCTTGTAAAGAGCCTCTTAAAAAAGAGTCAAACTGTGCACTACTTTTAAACTGTCTTTTATGTCTAGCATTTCTATCTTAGCTTTATTTTACTGTTTAAAAAATGGAAGCAATTTTCCATTATTTGGATCAAAAAAAGTGAGATGAAATTTTAAGATTGGCAGTTGAAACAACTTTCCAACTCTTTCAAATTGAGGATATGCCTATTTTAACTAAATAGGAAAGTACTTTCAGGATTTTTCAAACAGATTATTTCAACTTTTAATAAAAATTCTACCTATTTCCTTTTTTTTATTAAATGCACTTTGACTCTGTATACACTTGAGCCTTCGTGCAAAGGAAGGTTTCTCAGCCTTTTTGCAGTCCCTTGATGACAGTGACAGATTAGTTTAATTTTATTTTTTTTTCAAGCTCAGGAGGCAGGGAGTACAAGTTGAAAATTAAATACGAGTTTTAACTAGTTCAGAGTGTGTCAGTGCTTACTCTGAAGTTAGTATATACTTTAAAAGCAGTGTATATTGTAGTTTTCAGCTGTTAAGAGGTTGCTATGATCTCAATTTAAGGATTTTACAGACTGAAAAATTGGGTTTTAGACTAATTTCTCTCAGAAAAAATATGAATATTGAAATTTTTTTTCCCTGCCTCTCACATTTTCTTAACATTCTCAATGGGTCTTGGGGGGAAGTGATGTTTGCTTACATTTATCAAACCTTGATAAATATGTAATCCATTTATTTTGTGGTAATGGGATTGGAAGTATACCTACAGGGAGAATGGGATCTGTGGGTATTTACGTTATGCAAAGGGAGTGTAATTTTATTTTCAGGTCCTACAATAAGGTTTTGAGGCAGCGCTTTAAAATTTTTTCCTTATTAATAGTTAAATTAATTTGTAAGGGACGTGGTGTTTCCTGTTGGATATTGAATCTGACACATTATCTTCATTGAAGGGTGTTACTGTTTCTTGCATTTACTTGTACAATTTCTACTGAGGACATTCTTTCCCACACAGTTCTAGTGTAGGGATGGTAATGAAAACTTTATAGTGACCTGTTTTGATACAAAATTGAGAACAAAGTACTTAAGCACTTTAATGTCAGTGTTATATGGTAGAGGGGAAAAATAATTGTTCAGAAGAACCTGCAAGTATTTTTTCCCAATAAACAGTTCTCTATGAAGTTGTTATTCAACCTTATAAAGTTAAGTTAGTGGAGATACTGACGCGGGGTTTTTTTGTCATTATTATATAGTAACCTAGTATTTAACTTTTTGCAGTCTTTCAGAAACAAGCTAGCCATGGCCACAGAAATCGGCTCTCCACCCCGATTTTTCCATATGCCGAGGTTCCAGCACCAGGCGCCTCGGCAGTTGTTCTACAAAAGACCTGATTTTGCACAGCAGCAAGCAATGCAACAGCTTACTTTTGATGGAAAGCGGATGAGAAAAGCTGTGAACCGAAAGACCATAGACTACAATCCCTCTGTAATTAAATATTTGGAGGTTAGTTAATTTTCTGGTTTTGTTTGGTAAACTTTTCCTTCCTGAAATTTGTGATGTGCTTTTCAGTGTCCGTAGAGCAGTTCAGAATACTGGGAGATCTATTGCTGTATTTCAGACTAAATGACAAATGCTTGTAAATTTGTATAGTATGAATACAAAGAGGTTCGGTTCTTGGTAATAAAACTGCACATATACACAGCTGATTTTGATGTTTATGTAAACACCAGTTTTTACATTGTCTTAGAATTCCAACTTGCAGTGCAATTGAGTGTCTTGTGTGATGTTCTGACTTTTCAGTGAACATAGAACCTGATTATAAATGCTGTAATTGTTGTTATTTTTGTTTTGAAATAGAAATTTCCTGAAATGGGAAATAAATCTGTACCCCTTCCTCTCCAAAACCAGGGCACCTGAAAATGTTTTCTCATTATTTTGCTAATTAGCACTGCAGCTTGTACTGTGGTCTCTGTGTCCCTTTCTGTACAGCTAATAGATACTGAACAACTTAAATGAAGTTTTGTTGAAGAAATGTTTCTGTTAGAATGTTTATTTAGCTTTCCTGGTGGGGTGGTATTAGTTTCTTAAGAAATATAATTTTATGATCAAGATTTACTGTACAGGTACTGGATATTAGCTAAGAAGAAATAGAATCAAATCTGTCAATATTGGGAATTGTTTGATTCTTAACAGCAACATTGCAAAAATATGATGAGCTGAATTTGATCTGCTGTGGCCAGCACATGATTGTAACTTGTAGGTTTTAACAATTGGAAGGTTTTCTCTAATAATGAACTTAAGTTATCTTCTAAGATCTGTTTAAACACCAAGCATTTCAAACCTATTATATTTTAGGAATGCCTCAAAAAAGATTCTATTAGTAGTGGGCTGATTCTAAATAAATAATTTTAGTAATTCAGGACCTCTTTTACTGTGGCAGAAACAAGCATCCTCAAACTTCTGTTTATTAAAACAAAATCAACAAAAATCAGATCTGTATGTTTTGGATGCTTACACGAAATTAGGATATACCAGAATTCTATTTCAGTCCTACGTTCAATACTACTGATTTCATTTGATGTGATTCTATAAAAAATGAGAAAAATCAATTGTATGTAATTTGCTCTTGGCTTAAGAAATTCTAGCAAACTGTAGTAGTGTATGCTGGAAATGGAACATAGAATTTTAGCTTGTGTTTCTGATATGTACACAGATACAAATCGATAGTCCACAGCACGAAGCTGAAATAATTTAGTTCTTAATTCATGTAAAGTGTTTTTGAAAAGGTTGTTTTTGACAGCTAACAAAATTTACCTTGTTAAAGGCATCTTTATCCCTCGGTCTTCTAAGATTTATCCGTTTGAATGCATTGTGATCTTTACACTTCAGCTACAGAAGCTTCCTTTCTAGCTCGTGTCACTGTGTGGAATTTCATGGTGTGAATGCTCATCCCGAATATAAAACTTTTAAATGATTGAATGTGCTTCTTGTAGAGTACCTATTAGTCTGGGCAGGAAGGTACCAATCATCTTTGGTACAATAGTGTGGCTTATTGCATAGAACTGCTCCTTTCTTACTGTTAAGCTGCAATTTTAAATGCACTGCTTTAGTCTGATGAAATTAAGATTTCAAACATTCTTGAATCTTTTCCTTATTCTGTACAAATTCTGCAGGTTTCCTGAGACCAAAGTCTCTTTTAACTGAGTTTATTCTAAATTCCTTGGAGTGCTTTGGAATTTTCCAAGCAGGCTGTCGATGTGTTCCTTATTTTCTGTTGCTTAACAATGAAGCATAGGGGTGGTATTAACTTGAAGTTGTTTTATTCTTTCCAGAATAGAGTATGGCAGAGAGACCAACGAGATATGCGAGCAATCCAGCCTGATGCAGGATATTATAATGATGTAAGTAATATCTTTCTATTCCCTGATGAAGTTCTGTGGATAAAATTTTTCCAGAAGATCAGAAGGATTCTGCCTGTTAGCTGAGGTTATCTTTTTATCCACAAGAGGCCTTAGAGATATGAAGGGTATCTTCACTCTACACTATCTTGTTCTGTTGGAACCCATGTCCATGAAGAGAATCTGAAATTGGGCTTGTTAATTTTTGGACATGAGAACTCTCATAATGCCCTGAGCTTGCAAAGCTGCTCTTGAAGATGCTGGTTCTGGGTGTTTGAGATAGTAAACCACGCAGACTTTTGAGCACTTCTGCCAGCTACTGATAATATCCCTGCAAATGAAAAATTTGCTTTTCCAGAAATGGGTGTTCAGAATGTATGCTTTTCTTGCAGTTTCTGGTTAGAAACATCATTACTAAATCTTTTGTTTCTTCTCTCATAGTTGGTCCCTCCTATAGGAATGCTGAACAACCCTATGAATGCTGTAACAACAAAATTTGTTCGGACATCTACTAATAAAGTGAAATGCCCAGTGTTTGTTGTCAGGGTGAGTATAGTGTTGGAGTTACTTAGTTGTATCATCTTAATTTAAATTAAAGTGATATTCTTAACTGAAGAATGGAACAAAATAACAGTTAAAGCATTTCCAAATAAAACTAGTGTATGGAATATATGGGTTACTTCTGTGTCTACTCTTTCTGTGGAGGGTTTTAGGAAATAAATGGTAAAGTCTGAGTACAAAATAATTCTTACCCTCAGAGTCTGAGATGCACTTCCTACTTTTGCGAGTGGGGGATAATATATCTTGATTCACAGAAAAAAAGGAAATTCGATATCTGTGCTGTTTGACTCTTGTAGCATTTTTTTCACAACTTTTCGGTGGTGTCAGCAGTATTGTTTAGTATGGGTGTTGTGTGCTAGAAATGTATTGGTGCCAATACGCTGTTTCTTCTCTATGACTAGGGTTTTTTTCATTACTTTTACAGGGGGCTTTGTCCTGTTGTTATAAAAGTCAAAGCCCTCTGGCATAGTTCTGCATTTTTGTCTATCTTATATCCTCTGGAAAGTCATTTAGTAAATTCCAGTTCTGCAGATTCCCTGGAAGAAGCTTATGATTTATTTGGAGGAGTGTGGAGAAACGTTTGAATGCTGTATTTGCACAATTTAGTTCAATTTTTCTTTTGCAGTGGACTCCTGAGGGGAGACGCTTGGTCACTGGTGCATCTAGTGGAGAGTTCACTTTATGGAATGGACTGACTTTCAATTTTGAAACGATATTGCAGGTAAATTGGAGCATGTTTTAAGAACACATCTTCACCCTCCTCATCATGGGTCTGTGGTATAAGTGCAGTAATGGGAACCTTAGAGGTCTTTTGTTTTTTATTCTGCTCTGACCCCATGTCAGACTGTGGGTATAGGCAATTCATTTAATGCTTCTCATTCCATCTCCATATGCGATACTAACTGTTCTCAAGAACATACTATGAGTATTTGTAATAATAAAGAAACACTTTGGAACTGAATGCAAATACTCTTCATTTATTTTGAAGACCACTGTATACAGAGTAAGAGAATTTTTTTACCACAGTAACATCTTGACTCTAGCTAGATGATCTTTGTGTTCATTTCTTTGTTGCAGGTGTTAAGTAGGAATTTTACTAACTTTTGTATTTGTGTGGGTCAGATAGTATTTGAACATGTTTGCTAGAAGTTTTATTTCTGAATTCACAGGCTCACGACAGCCCTGTAAGGGCTATGACTTGGTCACACAATGATATGTGGATGCTGACAGCAGACCACGGGGGATATGTGAAATACTGGCAGTCCAACATGAACAACGTCAAGATGTTCCAGGCACATAAGGAGGCGATTAGAGAGGCCAGGTTTATACACAATATACCATTTTCTGTAGTACCTATTGCCATGATTAGACTGTTCTCTAAGTGTATTCTGGGTGCAGAAATGCATGGGTTCTGTCAGATACTGGGAAAGTTCCTGCACTACATAAACACTATATTTTCTTTTGTTTCCACATTCTCACCGTTTTGCTGGCACCTTTCTGAATTAGTATTGTCCCAGTATCCGCCTCTGCAATATGTTAGAGATGTATTTGTCTGCCGCATTTTGCACTGGTATTCTTTTCATTTTTATATGGTGACGATGTATATCAGTTATTCCTTTTTATACGCACTGTGTAAGACAACAATTTCATTCCAAATAAAGAATTCAGTCTTTAATAATCTAACTGAATAAAATATACAGCCTTCAGAAATAAAACACCTGCATAGTTCTCACAAAATAATAAAACATTAAATAAAGTGAAGAACTGCTTGGCTTGGTGAAGCCAAGACTGCCAGTAATACTAAATACCCACGCAGACTGCCACATACAGAAGTCTAACGTTAATACTGAATGGGTTCTTCAAGCTTGAAACTGTAAGCAAGCCACTGAAAAGAAGATTGTAGGATATTCTCTTGGTTCAGTGTTGATGCCTCAGTTGTGCAATGTCTATTTATATAAAAAATGGAATCTAAAGTGATACTATCAGTAAGATGTAAATGAAGGATGTTTCTAAAGCAAACTTGCACATAATCTTTAGTAAGATATGGAAATGTTTTAGAAATAAGCCTGAAGAGAAGCTGCAGATCCAAAATGAAGCTAAAGCAGTGTTTCTTCGGGTTCAGGTGCTGGCCCTTGGCAATAAAGGTTCACTGCCACAAAACCGCTTTCCACTAAAGTCACCATTTTTCTTTGGTAGGGTACAGCATTTTCTGCCAAAGTTTGGTTATGAGAAGTGCTTACATTGGATTCAGTCTGACTATCATGGCCATACACTGCATTTCTCTACTATTTTAAGCCCCTTCCTGATCATAAAGATCCAGGATGTCACAAGGGCTCCCTCATGGTCTTTCACTGCACCAGAAAGGAAGTGAGTGCCTGTCAGTTACTTTAGATGTTCTGGCCCTAATCACATGGCTAAATAACTCCTTGCTTTTCCAGTGACTTTCATCAAGCAATATTGACTGCTCAGTCTGGAAGCTGCTTCTATGTCTGTAGGATTCTTTTCATGGTGTTGGTGGGGTGTAATAAGAGGGAATTTTTCCAAAATAATTTTTGCAATAAGTGATACACTTGTTTTATATAAGTTTTTTTTCAACAGTTAATCCAACTAGCATTTTCCTTTGACCAGCTTTCCCTTATTTTTGCTTCTCTGCTGGAAAGCACCAGTGGCTGAAGAGGAGTTTTTCCCTAAGAACTGTTCTCCTGTGCTTCTACACAGTGTCACTTTCTTATGGTATTACAAACATGAAAATCTAAGGTGACAGTTACCAAACCATATTGATGTTGCTTCTCATCCTGCAGAGAAGGCACTGCTGTGTGCAGTCATAGATAGGAAGGTGCTAAGAAAAGATTCCGGACTTTTCTCTCATTTGACCCGGGACTGCAATGCAATAGTAATACTATGCTAAATTGATGTCTTGTGATGAAGTGTCGTTTGGCAGGCACTGTATTCACTTAAAAGCCCCTAATGTTCAAATGCATCCTTCAGTGTATAACACATTACAGTATAATTTTGCCCTGTCTGAGAAGCATAGATAATCTGTTAAATGCTGACTTCTTTCCCCTGCTGTGTGTCTTCATGTAACAGTTTCTCACCCACGGATAATAAATTTGCTACATGCTCTGACGACGGCACTGTTAGAATCTGGGACTTTCTACGTTGCCATGAGGAGAGAATTCTTCGAGGTATGTGTACCAAAAGTACTGATTGGGGTATTTCAAGAGGGGGAAAACCTTTTTGTAACTAGGTGTTCACAATACAGAAGTATCAGCTTGTCTACAATTTTTGTATTGCATCCCTGTCTTAAGTCTTCCAAACAAGTTTTTGTTTGGCTGCTGCTGTAGGTGCCTTACAATATTCAGATAGGCTGCAGTTCACAATGGCGTCACTCTGTTTACTGTCCGCTTAAGCTCTGAACAACGGAGGTGCTTATAAGGACATTTTTCTACTGCTAATGTTGGTAGAAACAGCTGTTTCTGGACCAGGAATACATTTATCTTTTTCCAAAGCTTAATCTTTGTTACTTCAGAACACACATCTTCGTGCAGAGGATTCTGTTCTTTTCATGGGACTGCCTTCCATTCTGATTTCTTCAGAGGCAAGATAGTTACTTTTTCTCCTTGAGAGGAGGAGAGCATTTAAGTAGAGAAAACAAGTAACTTTGATTGCATCATGCATAGCACATGCAAATAATCCTAGTTTCGGTACAATAGTTTTCTGTCCAATATCTGTGTACACTAACTTCTGGTGCCTTTCCACTGCCCTTGTTGAGCTTTCTCCTTCTCTTGGTGCAGTCTTATTGAGCAATAACAATAGCTTCTGACAACTATTGCTTTCTTGCAGAAGATGTCAAAGGTACATAATTTAATAGGAGAATATTAAAGACTGCTGTGAGATTGGGGGTTGTAGACATGCAGATAGGCTGCAAAGAAGGTATGCAATAAAAACATGCGATTTCAGTTTTAGGTGTGTGAGCTTGTTCAGTGCTTTCCTTAACTAAGGATTTATTTTTTTTTTAAATCATGCTTCCAACTTGGACCTGCATTATGTGTTTTATGAAGTAGAGCTCTCCCTTTCTCTTGACTCTTAAGCTCTCCTTGTTTTACTAATGCATTAAACACCACTACTTTGAAGATCCGTTGGGCTCTAGTGTTCTTGCAGTGTTGCTATTCTAACAGAATCTGTGCATAGGCATCATGGTAGGTGTGCTCTTTGCAGGAGCTGGCAAGCAAATTTCTAGGTTATATCATTTACACCTGTTATTTTGGAAGGACCCAAACAGATTTGGACTGGTTTGCTTGATGCTTTACAAAAGAAATCATTCTGCACTAAACACATTCTATACTGTCCTTCCGGGCTTGTACTAACTACTCATTTGAACCATGTGGAGGAAGTTGCCTCCATGCAGAGTTGTCAAGATTATAAAAATCCCTCCAATTCTTCCTACATTCTTTTAATGTTCTGCATAAAGTTGGGGAAGTAAAGCATTAGATTTAGGCCACAGAGAACATAACTTGCATTACATTTCCTCCTGTTACCTTGTGTACTTGAACGTTGTGATTGTGGCTATATTTCAAACAGAATTATGCTTTAATTTCATATGGCTCATACATCTCAATATACAATTTTTAGTTTGCAGAATAGCTCTGTAAAGAATATCTTTGCTTCTACATATATCATGTACCCACAGTACACTTCATCTTTCATGTAAGTTGGAAATATTTTGAAAACTTAACATCTATGGATAAAATTGGACAGAGCAGATTGTTCCTCACTTCTGCTGACAGATAATGAAAAAAAAAGTCCAACCCAAACACCACCAAGAAATCCCCTACAACAAAACAAAAATATCCCAAACCCTGAGTGTTGGGAGTGGGAGGATGTTTCTGCAAAACATGCAGGTTTGATTTAGGTTTGGTCCCTAGTACTATTGTTAAATATGATCAGAAGACTTATTTGAAAGAGCTGTATGGGTAGCACTGAGGTAGCTTTCATAGTGGAAAATAAAAGTTTTTCTTTTGTTTTTTGGAGTTGAGAGCTATGTCTTTAGGAAACTGATCTTCAGCTTTTCGCTTCTCCACATGCATTCTGCTTTTACATATTTAGGAGTGTGACCTGTAATTCTTTGCTTAGTACAGCCTTCAAAATATGTAAATACTCATACCATTGCCACTCCAAATTTAATGATCTGTAAACTAAAATTCAGGTGGCACTTCATTAAAAATATATTTCATTATGTGCAAAAAGTGTTTAGATCAAATACCATGATAAAGAATGTTTTTTATTTCCTACTTTCACAAATCATGCTTAAGCTATTCTGGTCAGTATTGGTGCTGTGAAGTTGAAGGGATTCTGCAATGTAGTTTAGATCCAAAGCTTCACTTAAGCTATTTTTCAGGTTATCATACTGAATTAAAAAAAACAAATGAAACTATCAATTTACAGTCAGATGTGTTCATTAAAAAGATTATCACTCACAGGGATACAATATCAATAAAAAAAAATTTTTCAGTAACTAATAGAGGAACATATTTTTTAAAAAAACAGATTTAATGACTTTAATCCTAAGGAATGCTTTTGAAGCAGTTCTGTAATGACCATTAAAGATACTGGGATAAGCTTTGCTGGTATAGAAAAGACAAAATTCTATAGACCTGTTACAGGTGCTTTTGTTTGTGCTGTAATGCACGAATATAATTTATTATACAATTTATTTCTGTTATTTGGTGAAATGGTTCCCTTAAAACTGGTCTGAAGGGACAATTGTAGTCTTACCTTCCAAACAGGATGGAAAAACAACTTAGAAGTGGTAAATTACATAGGACTTATTTTTAAGGTTTTGCTGGAGGTCTTTGAGCTGTCTATAGTAGACTACACATTTTTTTCAGTAGTTAAGCCGGTGAATATGTGGGCTGCAGGAGAAACACTTACTGTGTCCAGCATCCTTTTAATTTATCAAAATTAAGATAAACAGGATACCCTGTTTTGTTTTTCAAACATAATGCCAGAAGTTCTGAATCTTTTTTTGTGATTCTGGCACAGAGTCCCTTTGCTGCCCAGCTTTTCACTATTTTATATTGCTTTGGTGCTATCTCTACCATCGTGGTTTTCCAGGGCATAGTAGGTGGTGTTTGGGCATTTTTTTAGAAGTATGTTCAAATTTATCGGGCTCCTTCTTAATAGTGTAAAGAAATAAATAGGATTAAAATCTTCCCTTTCTTGGGGAACCATGTTTAAATATTTCATCTTCAAGTGGATTATCTTGGAAAAACTTGAAGGTGGGAAAAATGGCATTGAGCGTCATAGTCACTTACCTGCTTGCTTCCCCTCAACCCAGTTGCTGTCTGTCTTTACTCTTGAAGTGAAGCTGCTGTACTCCTAATTCTGCACCAGTAGTTTTTGCCTATGTTAATTTCTGTCATGTTACCATCTTGGTGATAGTAACAAGTACAGTTTGCTGCATTTGCTAAAATACGCTGGTAGGAATCTTAACTGATATAATTTTTTTTTTTAAATAACAAGAAATGGAAAGCAAGCTATAGTATAGTGATATGTGGTTTCATGTCAATAGTCTGTTACTCTGAAAGGCATTTCCAGTAATGGCACTTGCAACAAAACACTACCAGGTCTTTAGTCTAAACAGTTACAGTGAAGTTAATGCCAGGACTTGTGTAAACAGTCCCTCTCCATTTCTGTAAGAACATACCCACTGATGGCTTTTAATAATGCTAAAAACATCTAGTGAAAAAAATGTGTGCAGTAAAAGCTTGATATCCCTTTATGAAGAAATCAGTGTTATGGATGATTTGACTGGTGGCTGTGAATCTCTGAGTATTGGGTCTGTGCTAATGTATCCCTGAGAACATTTTGGGTAGATCATTAGTAAAAACATGATTCCTTAACTATTCCCAGCATGACATCATAGGTTAGGAGGCTACAAACACATTTCAGTGTTCTCAGTTCCACTGCCCTTCCTCCTCCTTCCTTTCACAGTCACACACACACAATGCAGAAATATGTGCTTGGGAGACTGTAAGGTTTTCATTCTGAAGTCTTATATGAGCTATATGTTCCCAGGATTTCAAAGGTTGCCTGCCTTAAATAGGTGTTTTGAGGAGGATGACTCTACCTAACTCTCTGAAGCATGGTAACCCAAGATTTGGTATTTTGTAGATAAGTTTTTTTCTATTTTCTGGCTATAAAATAGAGTAATACACTAAGTGATCTTCAAGCCAATGTGGTAGATTTGGCAAAAAATTTTTCTTATCGTACCTTGAACAATTAAAAGCAATCATGATTCCTTTACTTTGTCTGGATTTAAAATTTGCGGTTTAACAACACATAATTTCTTGCTAGTATGTGATTTACTCTAAAGAAAGTCTTTTGTCTGTCTTCTATAGCATTGTTCTGCCCAGAATTTCCTGTTCAGGCATAACTCCAGCGCAGAAACTGATCATCTACAAAATAACTTGTATGTGTGTAGATGCATGTAGAAGTCACAGCAATCGTGGTAAACTTTTTCATCTGCTCACAAGTTCTGAAAAAGTGTCTCCACAGCTAGTCATACTGAAATAACTGTAGAATATTTTATCCCTTTCTCTCTCAATTTCTGGATCTTCATTAGCAAATAATATACCACAAAGTGTCTTTAGTTGTTTAAATTTTTTGTATGCTTTGTGTACTCTGTGCTTTCTGACTGAAAGTTAAGAAGTTGTTCAGAGTTTTTGACATCCACTTCCTCAGTCAGATAGAAAATCCTGTACTTAAATTTAGAGATGTGTTCAGTAGTAGAACTTGCTCACTGGGATGTTAATAGTGAATCTGTGAAGGTTTTTTTTTCTTCACAACCGGTTTGGATCACTTCCACAGTCGGTGATGGAGGAGCACTTTTGTTCTGCTAGGTATGTTGCGCCAGCCCTGATGCTGTTTCTTTGGGGTTGCACGCATAGAGGGCTCTTTACACAGTCTCATTCACTTTTTCATCTCATTAGGAAAATTCTCTGTTGCCTTTGTGAGATTAAGAGATAGAAATACTGTATACAATTTCCAGCTTCAGACATGGAAGTTATCGTACAAAATATATTTTCCTAGCACCTATCTCTGCACTTTTTCCAGAATTAAGTAACACAAAGGACTTGGAGTGTGAATACACATGCACCTGCCTGAGCTCACAGATAACCTCAGTCATTGCTGTTTGTTAGGGTGTTGGGTATAGCCTATGTTAGATGGGAAGAATCCAACCTCTTCTTGGTTGAGACTACTCAAAAATGTTGAGGTGTCATCTAGCAACTCAGTTTTATTCCCGAATAAGACTTTCAAGGCTACGGCGTCTTGGTTTTCTCTGTATAGGAAACTTTATTAGAGGTAGACTTCATTAAAATAACCAGTTCTATTTGGGTTAAAACTAAAAATCCATCTGAGAGTTGAGAACTTCCTGCTGTGTTGACTTATATCAAGTTCGTATGGATTGGACAAAAGTTTTATTTTGATAACTATACTTGAGGTCCTTGGTTTCTGTGAATAAAAGGTGGTGATTAGGAGGTAGCTTCATGATGGCTTTGCTCTGTTCCCTGGAACAATGCCAGGAGAATTAGAGGGTATTGAAGACTGCTCTTGAAGTTGGTAACATCTGATACGCCTAAAAGGATTTGGTTTATATTGCAGTTCTGAGTAACATTAAAGTGCAACATACTAAGTCATAGAATTCTGATTCTCATCTAGAATCTAGTGTTTTTTAAATCCTGAAAAGTTAATAACTAAGAATATACAGAATTCTCAAGGAATGAGTAAAAGAAGTCATGAGAGATGAGCCACAACAGCATGCTATAAAAAAAGTTACGCTGGACACTTCTGTCAACACTTTTCACAAGACAAGAATGAAGAGGCACTGTGCAAGAGTCAGATTATTTCAGATTAAGTTCTGAAGTATCTTTTCCTCCCTGAAAATTGTCCTAAAGCTGAGAGTCCAAGGGCACATTTTACAATAAAAAGGCTGATATTTTTAATAAATCTGTTTTGTTAAGCTTGGAGGGATATGAGAAACCGTGGTGTTTCACAGGACAGCCTGCTCTTAGTGCTGCTGAAATACATATTTTCTTAAGTTTTATGATTGCATCATTGAAATTTTGCATCTGCTTCCTTTTGTGTGTTTGATAATTGCAAGGGATAGATACTGAACTAGGTGAAACCTTTTTTACTGTTTTTTAGTATAAATATTTAAGTGGTGAGAACTTTCAACTGTTGTGACTACCTGTAGAAATACACATAATATGGCATGATACTCTGCATAGTGGTCAGGATTCACCTACAGCAAGAACCATTGATGCAGCAGTGAGCTTCGTCCTCAAGCCCTGCTCATTGTTGTTGAGAAAGAAAAACACTATTTTGAGTAGATTACATTGAAACTAACAAAAAATCCTGCACTACAGAGGCATTTAAATACTGATGTTGATAACAGTCTTCCTTTCTCAGCATGAGTGTAATTGTTGCAAAGGGTGCAGGTTGTGTGCACTAAGGATGGTGGCTTCCTGGTATCTACTCACCAGTATTTGTCATATCAAAGGTTCTCAACAGAAACAAAACCATTGGGAGTTAGTCTTATGCAAGTTATGGTAGTAACTTACCTTCTCTGATAAAATCTTATGTGGATAAATACTCAGAATTGGGCAAGTCCTTTTTTTTTTTTTTTTAAATAGAATCTTTCCTCTCACATGCCCTTTCCTACTAGAGTGTAACTACAGAAATATGGCATTTCAGAATAAATGGTAGAAGTCTTCAAAAAACCAAAACCATAATTCTCTGGTGAAAATAATCCATGTCACTCCTTAGAAGCTTTCCTTGCAGGCTTTCTTTTCTGTGTGGATTAAACAGACCACTTTTTTTTTTTCCCTTTTTCATATCCTATAGTTACTGTACTAAAAATTTCTGTGCATCTAGGTAAGCATAGACTTTGCAAAGCATTTGATATTTTCTTTTGCATGACTTCAATTCTGCATACTCAAATTATTTCCTATTATAGTACATTTAGCTCTGAGTGATATTCTGGCTTTAGTAGTGAGACACTTTGCATCAAGTTTTATCATCTGAATAACATTGCTGTTCTCATACGTATGTTTGCACTTCCATGTGGGCAGCCAGGCACTGGGAGATGGGGAGATAGCTAGTCTGTTCATCACACATTGCATTTGTAGGAAGAGTCAAAAGAGAAACTGGAGAATGTGCTGAAATGGGTTGTATAGCAGACCAGGAGAAAGACATAAGTAAGAATCCTGAAAAAAATGGGGTGAGAGTAGTCTGGAAATTAGAAGAATAGCAAATGGGAGGAAAGTGTGGAGGCTGTGTCAGTATGAAAAAGTAAAACAACAGCTGGTGTAAGGATTGAGAAAAGACAGTGGCAGTGCGAGCAAGGAAATGAGAATGAGGAAGAGGAAACTAATAGAAGTTATGCTCGTGGCACTGTGGGGATAAATCAGGGCAAACTCAGTTGCCGGAGCAGCCAGAGAAGAGTCTCAGTTTTTATGGCTGAATGACACACTCAGACACAAGCGGACAGTATATAATGTACCAAGAGTCAGTATATATACTGTAATGTGTGTGTGTAAATGTGTAATAATAGTACACATACGCATACACTTTTTTCCCTAATCTCTTTTAAATTTTATTTTCTATGTCATGGCTCTTAGAAACTCAGTGAGTCTGAGTAGAGTTAGGAACACGTTCTGTATTCATTCAGAAGATGAGTATGGAGGGCTGTTTTAGGGAGCAAATGATGCCATTGTTCCTACTATAACTAGGAGAAAGCTGTCTCTGCCAGTTCATTAAAACTCCGCATGTTTTTCAATAGTCCCTAAGGAGTAATGTGGATCTTCCCACCCACTCCCCTGCCAAGTTTAGCTAATTTAACAGCCGTAGAACTCAAATATCTAATAATTGCTCTTTAGACCTAAGGCTAGCTCTGGATTGCTTTGGTTGAGACTATAATCAAAGCACATAAGTGCTGCGTGCTTCTGCAAAAAGCAGTTGATCAGATTAAACATGCAAACAAGTAATCGACATTTATTGTCAAAGTACAGTGTGAGAACTTTCCAAGTGACTGATATAGTTTCACAGTGAAAATACAAACGGTCATTTCATTTTGCTACTTATAGATAAAGGCTTTTTGTTAAAAAAAAACAAAACAAAACAAAACAAACCACTTCAAGGGGAGACACT
>NW_010115394.1:30089-71151 GCF_000699245.1 Pterocles gutturalis
AATATATGTGTGTATTGCAGGCAAAGTAACTGTCTTGGAAGTTTTATAAAATCATATTTTAAAAAAATTTAAATTAAATGTTTGGGCTGTTAAGTGTCTTGGCTTCAAAGCATAGCTGTAAGCATCAGAAGTACAGCTATAGAGTAGAAAACTACACCTTCTCAAAATATTTTTATCTTACAAAAGGTTTCACAGACTTAAGTTGAACGTTTCTTCCATCCCAGATGGTTTGGTTTACTATTTGTAATGACTGTCTCAGTGGAAGCATCTGATAGTTCTAGTTCTGCAAGATATGTTGATACGTTACACAATCCGTCAAGTTTTGGCTTGTGTTTAACTATTTAAAGCAGGGGTTAGTTATATATCTTCTTTTTAAATGTAGTATTTTCTTTATATTAGTCTTGTATATAAATTGATTTTGCCCCAGTAGAGATATGTAGGTAGATAGAGGTATTCCAGACAAAACTGCAGCCACATGAAGTGGTTGTATCAGTTCAGTATAATTGTCTGGTGTAAATAAGGCAAGGACTGCAGGTACCTTGCATATATTGTCTTAGAAGACAGAAAGTTATTTTTAACTGGTTTTGACCATTGGACTGCAAGTACCTTGCATATATTGTCTTAGAAGACAAAGTTATTTTTAACTGGTTTTGACCATTCATGGAAATGGTGTGTGGCCCTTTTTGCTCACCAAAATAAGCTTTTAAAGGGAACGTACCATGGCTATTTAAATATGAGCCTGGCCTGAGAAACTGAAAGTAAGTTAACTATAACAGGACCGCAATAGGTGCTGCTACCAAGTCCCCAAGATCTCCGAGAGGAAACGTAAAATTTCCATTCAAAAAACTTGAGGAATGTGTTCCATTGGCTGCTTAAAAGTGGGAAAACCAATATCTTACTGTAAAAAGCAAACCCAGCTTTCTGGTGTGTGCTTGGCAGATGCATACCTTCTACCACACGCAGTAGCTTTTTTCCTTTTTATTTAGAATGATGGAGCATGAAAATATTTTAAATATTATATTAAAATCTTACATTTTAAACTTCCATCACTTTAAAAAAAACCCTTCCCCTAAAAAGAGTCATAACACCTGATAAATCGGTAGCTTAACTGTTGCTATTCTAGCCCTCAGAACAAAGAGTAGGATGAATTGATGGAAAAAATGTAGTTCAGGATCCAGTCTATTATTACTATTATTATATGTTAGGGAAAATCAAGTCTAAATATTTATACAATCCTGCATTTGAACTTCTCTTTGTAGCTGACTTCTTTCTCTTTTCTCCGAGGTGATCCTATTCTGCTTTATTTTTCTATATCTGTTAAGATTTAAGGAAAGAGTAGCTCTGCTAAGTATTTACTGTCCTCAGATGGAGAATTTGCATAGCAAGACCTTAACATTTTTCTTTGCTTAGCAGAAGGCCTAGTGCTCATTGAGAACTATTTTTCATCAAAGATTCGGGTTCTTCCGGGCTTTATAAATAATCGGTACATTTACAGATTAAAAAAATCTGCGTATCTTCTTTCAATTCAATGAAGAGGTAGGCGATTCCCCCACTGCCCCTCCAAATGTTCTGTGGGAAAAACCTGTCTTGAGATGGAGCATAGAGTTTCAGGTGAAAGTAAAACATTTTCCTTTGAAAAAATAATTTTAATGTTTCTTTTATATTTGGAGATACATAGCACAAATGGAGGTATAAATGGCATTCACAGGTAAGTAATCTCTCACTTAAGTACAAGTCTAATGGGAAGCCCCAGAAGTTTGAGTTCACATTCAGTTGATCTTCCAGGTATGTTGCCATTAGAAAAATAAGTAATTATGGTAAAGTTAAAAAATTCTAAAAATTAAAATATTTTAATTTATCTCCTCTAGTCCAGTAGAAAACACATGTAAAATGCCATTTTTACTGGGGAGATGGAGGGTCTCATTTCAGGTTTGGGTTTTTCTCTTACTAGTGCAATAGGAGAGTGTGAGAGTTTTGCTTAATTTGAGATATTGTGCAGTCTCTGTCCTTTGAGGTTTTCAAAATAAAACTGGATGAACCCATGAGCAACCTGGTCTGACCCAGTACTTTTAAGCAGGAGGTTGAACAAGAGACTTCTGAGGTTCTTTCCAGCATGACTTATCCTGTGATCTTACAATACTGGATTCCTCTGTTTTGACAGAAGGGAAACAAAAGAACAAAAAATCCTAGTGATTTAATTCAGATCACCTTCAGCTGTACACCAGCATGTATGACATAAGGAACTGACCTTCAAAAGACTGTACCAAAAATTCACAATTTTTAGCTTGTTTTTCTTCTAGCTTTTAACGTGCTTGAGGAAATGCACCCTATATCTATTTGGATTGAAAGGGTTTCTTAATGTTTAATGGAACTTTTTCCAGAGATGATAAATGTTTGGTCATTCCATAGTGATTAATAGTTTTTTCAATTTAATAATTTCTGAAAAGTCTTCCTTAGAGTCCTCCTACAAGCAATGAAAATTTGTTGTAAGAAAGATGAAAGATGTGATAGCATACTGTCGGCATCTTCAAAGCTCCTTCTGATTATGTACTAACAGTACTAAGAGTGAGGTAAAAAGGTATCTCTGTACATATACACATATATATGCAATTGTTATATATGCATATATATTTTCAGTCAGTCTCTGTAAGTGGACAGCCTTTGTAATGGTACCGAGTGGCACATTTTATGGACTTAATTTGCTGCTTTCTTGTTTGTTTCAATATTATGCAGTCCTGAAATAGATTGTGCAGGTAGTAGCTCTAAAGCACGTGCACAATTAAAATAGACTGAAAGTGTTTGCTTTAAAATAAAATAAAAAAAAAGATAGGTAACTGCTTTACACCTTAAGCTGAAGCAGCCTAGGTTTGTCCATCTGCTTTCTCATTACTGTTGTTGAAGATGCATTTCTCTAGATCGTTTCTAAGTTCTCCAAGGATCTATAAGGAGACTGGTGTGTTTGCGAACATCAGCCTTTATGTCTAGATGAAACTAATATTAGATAATTTTTTTTTTCCTTTCAAGCAAAAGCTGATCTTCATAGTGTATCTCATTGGTCATGCCCACACCTGTCCCAGGTCTTGACTGACCTGTATGTCTGAAACCAAAATATTTAATTACTTTTCAAGTTAAAGTCTATTAATAGAAAACTGCAATTACATTAAAGTTTAAAAAAAAAAAGTTGCTTTGTCTTGAAACGTGCTACTTTTCAAGCATTTGAACTGTCCAAGCCAGATTTGTTCTGGTGTTTCTACTACAGATGAGTTTAGAAATGAATAACAACGCATTTCAAAATCTGTAGACAATATTTTCCCATCTGAATTTTAATTAGTAGCAAGGAACAGTTGACCATGGAAAATACTACCTGCATAGCTGTCAAGCTACTTGTATGTAGCATAGTTACAAGATCTAAAAGTTGTTAGCAAGATATCTCTATTTTCTAAAGATTGCCTAGGTCTGCAGAGTGGTACTGGGGCAGTGTGTTAGCTTGCTGTTTGTGCCTGGTCAAGAAGAATCATTGCCTTTTCTTTGTCTGCCTTCTGTTCTTTCTTATCTATGTATAATTCATAGGCAGAAATTATGTTTTTAATTAAACCAGCTGATATAGTTAGAAAAAAAAAAAGGCTTGGGTTTGTTGTTTTGTTTTTTTTTAAAAAGCCACCCCAATCTGTCTTAAGGATACAGAAACTTGCTTTTTTTTTAGGTCAGCTGCTATAGTTGGATAATAAGGTGGCTTTTAAAAAAAATATGCTCTTAAATCCTCGAACAGCAACAATTCTTTGTTGCTTCCCTAGCAGGAACCCCACTTACTTAAAATGAAGGTATAAGGTGTTTTCTCTTTGACAATACATATATTCTCAAAGCCATTATTCTCTTGGCTAGTTTGCTAAATCTAGTGATTAGGAATATCAGTAATGTTGACTAATATGGATTTCTGTGGATCACCATTCTCCTTTTGGAAGTCCTTGTTCTCCAGAGACTTACAAGTAAGCATATGGTATTAACACTAGGAACGTAAAAAGCTAAATTACCTCAGACAATTCTTTTATTACATTAAATTGATTTATACTCTGCAGTTGTATTCTGGAGATCTTTGGACAAAGGTAGGTTCTCACTTTCACTCTATTCCCGGCTTATGAGGAATATCCTTTGCTTCCAAAGGAATGTAGAAAAAAATAGAATTTCCAATCACCTACCATAAGCATGTTAGATTTGTCACTTCTGATGTATCGCATTTGCTGACAATTTCAAACAGGGCTTTTATAAAAATGCAATTGGAAATTTTAGTGCTACTATTAAACTTTACAATTTCTGTGTTCACATTATAAAACTGGAACAGCAGAGGCTTTAAATAGCAGGTGCAATCCTACCCATCATTTTTGTAGACATGTAACACTACTGCTTCCTATCTGAAAAAAACATCCTGCTTGCTTAAAGGCTTCTTCACATGCTGCGCGCTTCTCTCACTTTGCCATTTTCTTTTCCTTGCGTCACGGAATTCTTCAAGGAATATACAGTCTTCCTCCCTAAGAGCACTTGCTATGTATGTATCAGTCTACAGTTTCACCATGAGGATGTCTGTTCTTAGTAAGTCTGGATGGAAATACTGGCGATTAAATCTGTGTTTTGCACAGTGGTTGAAGTTGCATTAGTTTCTGCAGAACTCTCCAATCAGGTCTCATAACCCCAACATAGGCAGCAAGCCATAGCACTTCATTGAAATTCAAAGGGTCTAAATAGTGGTGTTTTATTCCAGAGAAATTATTTACTAGAAATACTGGCAGTTATTTTTAACCCATTGCACAATATTTTATTGACCAAATTAATAACTTTTGTTCCAATAGGATGTTGGTATTTGAATAAGTTTTTAAACTTTTTTGCAAGATGTAAAAATGCAAGGGAGGAATAGACATGAAACAAATTTTCCTGAAAAACAGAAGCAGCAATTATCACAAGTATCTAACAAACAGGGTTTAGTAGTGAAAATGAACAATTTGGGGAATTTGAATTAAATTTTAATTTGAAAGTGCCATATTAAAAATCTTAGAAACTAATGTTGCTAGGCATGAAGAGTATCAGAGTGTTCTTCCTTACGTGTCTATTCTTTGCCATCCTTGCACAGAAAGCAGGACTTGATCTTAGGAGTGAAAAGTGAGTTAATTTTTCAGCTTATTGCAGTCCATGGCTCTTTGATGCCACTTGCTATGAATTGGACATCTGCGTGGTGGCAGCCAGTAACCCTGCTGATATGGGTAACGTGTTCTACTGACCAGGTGTTGTGTGATCATTCTAGTTCTAATCAGTCTGAATAAATTATCTGATAGTGAAAAGTGGTAAATTGCAATAGTCTTTTAGAAAATCTACCCCTCACCAAAAAAAAGTTTATTCACACAGCAGCAGAAAAGACTTCAGAAAACTATATGATAAACAGACAAATCAGGGTTTTATTTAAAAACTACTGGGACTTCTACAAAAGTTTACTTGTGTGTACATGATAGCAGGAATAACAGGGTTTGCTGCTTATTTTGCCATAGAAGGTGTCTGTCATGCATTCTGCATCTCCCTGTGGAAATGACGTAAAAGGACTTAAAAGCCCTAGTGTTCTCTTATCTGTGAAAGGTGCATTGATACACAGGCACAACCAGCCCCATCGATGTGCCATGTTGAGGGGATTAGGACGCTGCTGGCTGGGTATAAAAGAATAATGCCCAGTCTCGAGCAGATGGAGAATCTGTTATTCTCCAAGCTAGGTGTTTCTCAGCCTGCTGTGCCTTGTTCTCCAGTGTAGTGCTCGTGTTGCAGTTGATCACGTTCATGACACATTGACACTTGTAAAACAGCATCTTCTAGCAGCAGGTCATTCACAAGGGAATATGTATTCCAAAAACAGAGACTAGTGCAATGAAGGTGTGTTCTGTGTACTAAAACAATAACTGTATTTTAAGTTGCACTGAAAATAAACTGTTGACATGGGATTATACCTGTTAAAGCTTCCTCTTTTTTTTGTTAACTTCTTAAGGTTAAAAATGCATTTTGTTCCCCAGTACAGAGTTGCTGTATTAACAAAAATATTAAAAATCAAAATATAAATCTGGCAGAACTGTTATCTTGCATCATTTTGCCAACAAATGTATTTTTGTTTTTTTTCAGTTTCCTCAATGGGTTACTTCAGTAGCAAGGGCATGCTCTTACATGGCCTTTTCTGAAACAGAAATTATGCCATCTTGTTTCATGAAAGTCATATTTTTTTGGTCTCTGCTTCCATTATTATTTGAATGAGACTATGTATGGAGATTTATCTGTGCAAGTGAAGAGGAGACTTTACTACCTCCCCCACAGTCACTGACTCAATTTATCAGTAATTTATTTTAGAGAAGATCTCTAAATTCCAGCTTCCTAGGAGAGAAATACTGCATTTTTCCATTCCTCAGCTTAGCTATTTCTACACAGCACAGACAGCACTGTAAAAGGTGTTTTATTTGAAGAGCACAGATCAGTTCCACTCAAGGGTAAGGATAACAGCCTTTTACTGGTTGTGACTTTTCCCTCACTATTCATCTGCCTAACCTACTTTGTTTCTCTTGTTATTTCGCAAACATATACCATTTTCCCAAAAGCACTGCTTTTTAGCTTCTGCCTCCTATCTCTGTAGTTTCAGATATGAACCCAGTTCATTATTGGTGTGTGGACTGGCTTGTACGTTTCTGAGACTGGAAAGATATTTTATATTTCCTTTCTTTTGATGTGCATAAGATTAAAAGCTGCTACAGAAAGCATTGAGAGAAAAAGTCGCATAGATAACTTGTTTATTTTTTCAGCTTCTATGTCCAGAATAGTAATAATTAAAATCTCTAATATTACTGCTTTTCTGCTAGTCTTGTTACAAAAGAAGACCAAGTTGAAATACTGCAGGCAAGATCATTCTTTCAGAAAAATTTAAGTTTCCTTTTTCTCAATATTGCTGAGGAGATGGTCTGAATTATTTGTTTTCTGCTGTGCATGCACTTAGGAATAGATGGACATTCTCTGTTTTGGATTCATTTGTCCATGTCATTTGGCTTTTATGTATTTTCTAGAATTTTGTAGAAACTTTTTTAAAAGCTTTTTTTAACACTTTATTGTAGAGATCAAAAAGTATTTCAGACGAACTTTTTTTTTCCCCCTGGGAGTGTAAGGTTTTTGACTAACGAAAGTTTCTGTCTATGATTTAATTGGAAAATTTGAAAATTTTCGTTTTGAAATATTAGACAGTGTTTCTGGTGCTAACATGGAGAGGTATGCAATAACACCGAGGAGTTATTTGCTCCAGGTGTAGATGTGGCATTTGAATTGAATATTTTTCTGCTTCTAGGGAGCAAACTTTCCTGTTCTAATCAACTTTTTTTTTTTTTTTTGCCATGAAAGTTCCACTTAATTTATGGCAACATACACTGCAGTTATAATTGCCGTATGCTCTTAGGGTACTTTCCTGCAAACCTCTGCATCATTCCTTTATGCTTATTTTGGAAATTTGTGACATGCTACTGAGTGCCTGTACCTGTACATTCAAATACAAATTCAGTCGTAGACTGCGCCACAGAGGGAAACACCATCCATAAATGCCAGGACAATATTTGTGTCTTGTTCTGTTTTTTTTCTACTCCTTTGAAGTCAGCAGTTAAAAAAATCTAAGTACTAAAAGTCTAGTAGTTTAGTAGCTAGTTCACTAGTTTGTTAGTAGTCTAGTAGCCACCATGTCCAGTAGCTAGATGTCCCAAAGGAGGCCGCCTGCCTGGCTCCTTGACACGATGCCGGCGAGGCTCTGGAATTTCTTCAGGAGGTTGTAAGGTTTCATCTTCCTCCTCTTCTTCACAAAATATCCCTAAAGTCCAAGAGAAGCCAACTACATTGGAACAACTCTCAAAACCATTGGAAAACATGGTAACATCTCCTGATGTTCCTTAGATCTGGGGGGTGGTTTGGGGGGTTTTTTCTCCCCCTCCAGATTTCCTCGACGTGGTGGTCATGTCAAGAAGCACAGGGTTCAAAGAAATATTCAATCTATCTGTAGTGTGGTGTGGTAGGGTCTGTTTAATTCTTGTGTCCTCTATGCTGATCTCAAAAGGACAGTCCCTCAATATGTTGTTGTAAGAAAGTTTCACATGTATTTTTTACACGAAGAAGAAATAGTATTTTTTCCCCTGCACCTTAAATCAAATACCACTTGTTTTGTTCCTATCTCCTTGTGAAGTTTGTGAACGAATCCAAGAACAGTGTTTTCCACAAATTCTTACCAGCACTTTTCAGTTGGAACTCCACTTAAACTGGTGATGGGCCCCTTAGCCTTTCTTCTTCTCATAACTATGTATGTTTTACATGTTTTCCATATTTTTCCCCTGGTTTTGATATATCTGAGTTATTTAAGTACTATTTGGATTGTTTTATCCCACTTCTTCCTGTTGACATCTCTCCCTTTCTTTGTTAGGTTTTATCGCAAAAAATCCCTGGTAAGTTTTCAACACCATCTTTTTCCCTGTTTCTCTATTTGATTACATGTGAAGAGCTTTACTATTTGATCCATTCATGTGCTTGTGGAATTAAAATGATATATGGGGATGCACGGTATTTTAGGGAGCTTCACTGATACTTATACAGCCACACTCTACAAAACAGTTGCTTAACAGGGGACCTATTGTTAGAATTGAAACAGAAATAAAAAGTTTTTTGGGTTCCTCTGCTTAAATAGGGACTTAAGTATTATCTGGAAATCTGAAAGGGAAAACATTTGCTTAAATTTCAAATAGGTGGCAGGAAAGACGACTGAGTCTACAGATGTGGTGGTGGTGGTGATATAGGAAAGTACAGGAAAATAAGAGGAAGTAAGAGCACTGATGGTGTAGAAATTTGAAGTAAGACTGTGATAAAATATTCCTTGTTTCTGTCTCTCGCCTGAGTTCAGCTTTTCTTTGCTGCTTGATTGAAATTTCAATGTAAGGTATTATCTCTTACATTTCTGTAACACTAGTCAAATCATTGTTTTGCTCCTGCATTTTAATTACATTTTTGCACTCATTTTTTTATTTTATTTTGCTGTATGTCTTGTCATTAGCCTCAAGATCACCTCTAGATTAGACATACTCATAAGTCACCATATGATATTACATGCTGGATTTTTTTCTGTTTTAGTTCATGGTACTCTGCTCATTGTGTGTGTTTCTGTCTGTTCTCATAATTTACAGCCCTTTCATATTTCAGTTGCTGGAAAATTGGTCCCTTGTGCTTGAGAGGAAAGTTCTCCAGTCTCTTCAGCTTCACCTCTGTATAGAAAGAGCAATGCTTTGTAGCTTAGGCCAATATTATGGGCTCTGCTTTCTGCCACCAGCTTACTGCAGTAGAGCTGCGGCTTCCTAGTTTACACAATCTTGGTGGCTTTATAAAATGCAAAGAGTAAGTTAAATGGCCTCTGTCTGCATTTCCCTTCTTGGATCTCTCATACTTGCTAATTGTCGGGATTACTGACTGACACAAATCTTTTCTTAGGGTCTATCCAAAGTTTAGTACAATCTCTCCGTTGTCCCCCCACTCCACTCATGCAGTATTTGCCTGAGAGCCAAAGAAGATAGTTTTCATAACTTCTGTGTGCCTAAGCTCATTATGTTTTTGCTTACAGTGACAATGGGCTCATACTTACGGGGTGTTCTGTATGGGCAAACTGGCTATCGAAAGTAGTGTAAATAGTTTTTTTTGATGGGCAAGAAGGAAAACTTGCTGTCCCTTGAAGTGAGCAGCTGGCTGGGCAAGTGTGCTGTGACTGGCCAGATGAACATGCCTGTCTCTGATTTACTTTCTGGTAGAGAGTTGATACCATCTCTCCTCTCAATGGGATGTAAGAAAATAGTATCCTGCCCTGTAGTCTTAACCATAAAAACACATTGAAACCTGTTCTCTCCATGAAGGAGGATCAAGTTGACTGAAAGATCTTGGTAGTCCTTCTATGTTGTGTGTTTTTATTAAAAGGTTCTGGGTTCACTTGAGAGTGGGGGCATATCAAGTTATAGAAAAGACTTCTTGGAACTTCTTTTACTGGGACCCACAAAATTTTTTCTTAGGTTTTATCAGCTTGCTGAGCGTGATGTCTGCTCGTGTGGCCAGGCAGTGGTTTGAAACTTGGATTAACCCCTACAATAGGTATTTGGACTATGCTTTTCTCTTGCAGCAGCCATAATCGCCAGCAGAACTTTAATAAACGACAGCATGTGAAAGGAAATAAATACTGAAAATGATTAATGGTGGTTACTCTTAGCTTTTCTGGAAGTATTTGTTTCTCTTCCCTGAGTTGGGAACTAAGTAGTCCAACTCTGCTGCTTGCAACCTTGACTGAAATCACAGAGCACAGTGCTTGAGGCAAGGCAAGCTGGGGCTAAGTTCTGCAGGATGTCCCCTGATTTCCTTCCTTTTCTCTCCTTTCACTAAATTGCCATGCTGAATTTTAGGCTGCAGCAAAGTTTCTTTATTAGCTTCAAGTTAATTTAAAAATATGTCTAAAACAGTACTTTTTTTTTTTTTACATTGGTTCTTTCCATTACTTATTGTAGTATTGAGTAAAAATACCAAACTTTGGCTGGCTTTGCTTCGTGGTGTGTTTCATGCAGGTGTAAGAGGCAAAGGCTTTACAAAAGCCTGCAGGTGAAAGGCTGGGGATTTCAATGCCTTGATGGAAGCAGGTGAATACACCCGTCAACATTTTCAATAATTAGTGAATGAAACTAGTTTCTTAATGATGTGTTTGAAAAGCCTCACTGAAGCTACTCTAGGATCAGTGCATCTTAAAATGACATCATTTTCTAGAAGCTTTGCTTCAGGCACCAGTTTTTAACCCGTGTCTCACCTTGTTCTCAATTCATAAAATGTATGTTCTGACTGAGAAGTAGTTAAATAGCTACTTTTGAGATAAACTGTCATTGTGAGGCTTCAAATTATTTGACATTCTAATCAGATTCATCTTTTTTTTTTTTAAAGTTAATGGTACAGACTGTGAGAAGACCCCAAACCCTTGTTTAGTTTGTGTTTGGAGGGACTTGACTGGGAACATTGTAATGTGAAAGCTCACACTTTTCAGGGATATTTTTTGGTTTGTTTTACCAAAAATCATGCTGCCCAGCAAACTGATTCTGTGCCCAGATATAAAGCTACAAGTCTATGGGAACTGCAGACTTATGATTGACAAAATCATTGAATTTCTCATCTTGAAAGTTGGTGGTTTTTCTTCCCTTGAAGGGCTGCCAGTTGTTCTATTCCTGGACACAGCGACACGCTCCCCTTTTCTGTACGTGCTGCGTTAGCCTAGTGAGCACTCTTGTCTGATGGCTTAAGACAGTAAACACTCATTAGAGGCAGAGCAAGCTCTTTCAGATCCAGTGACCAGTACCAGGTACTTGAAAGGAAGGTGCCAGAAAACAAACAATAGAAAATTGTGGGACAGTTTCTCTCTGAGGGAGTGGTTTGGTTTTTTTTTTTCCTCCTGTCAGCTGTTTCTGTTATGAAGCGTGAGAATTTTTCTTACAATTGCTGTTCCTTTTTTAATGTTTCTTGTACAACGTTTATTTTTAATATCATTAAATGTAAATACCATTGTAAATAAATATTTTCTGTCAATGAAAAGCAAGTGTGTTGCTGCTTTCAAAGTAGGCTGGCTAATTTTTGAACAGAAAAGAACATCTAGTCCCAGTTACTTTACAGATAACGTTATCAGCAGAAAAAGAATATTGTTCTACCTTTTGTAATTTAAAAAAGCCCTCTTAATTCTCAGATGAATGCCTGCAAAGGAATTATAAGTAATATGCCATGAGAATTTTAATAGATAGCTGTGCCTGAGTGCAAAGTGGAATCCAGTCTGCTTTTCATAAATAATTCAACTGACTGTGATGACAGCTTGCCTTTGTCCTTGAATTCAGCTGCCGTTACTGCCAAGCGCTAGCATTTATATAATTGAATAAGAAGGTGTTGAACAGTTTAAATTTGGTGTATCTTCCCCTTTTACACTTTCTGCCCTATTTTTCCTGTCATTTCTCTTGAGCCTAACCTTGAGCTTCCTGATGGCTTTCTGTTTAACATTAATAATGACTTCTTAATTAGAAATAATGACTACTGGATTGCGCGAAGCATTGTGCTGCATTTTAAAGCATCGTTGTACAGGTGAGCTCTCTGTGAGAGGTGCACTTAATGTTATGCATAGGGGGTTTTTATTGAGTGTATAAAAGTGGCGGTAAGTTAGAAAATCTGGACACTGATAAGCAAAATTAGTGAAAATTCTGTAATTTTTTACATACTAAAATAACTTTCTGTGGAGAATTATCTGTGATCAGTCTAGATAGGACTTAACCATGTGTTATGATTAGAAATTGTGAAACGTGTACTTAATTGATTTTTGTATAGTTCTCACTTCTAAGAGACTCTTAAACAGCTCTTGGCATGCTACAGGTGCTGTTCCATTTCTGTGCTGTTGCACAACCTGCTGGCAAACTTGTTTTGTCTCTGTCTTCTACAACATAGACAGGAAATAACCCAATTTGGTGTAGGTAGTGATAATGCTTAAAAAGAAATTCAAAAGCTAGGAAAAAGCAAATACATCTAGAAGGAAAGGTGTCTCTGTAATCTTTGTAGACTTGAGTGTGAACATACTCAAAGAGTTAAAGAAAAGAAAAAAAAAGACCTGACACCACAAATCTAAGCGAGTAGACATTTTCAGTTGTGTGATTTTTGCTTCTGTTCAAAGCAATGCATTTCAGCTTTGGAAGCTGCTCAGCATTCTGCCTTCAATTCACTGAAGAATTTAAATGTTCACTTTGTTGAACATGTGAGTAGTCCCGTTACTTAAAGACTGAACCCTGCATGACCCAGTTCCCACACACACTGGGACCCAGCTGGATTTCTTCCCCTCACTATAAACCCTTACAGAAGACATTGTCACTGCATTTCAACAGATGTACAGAATTCAGATCACTGCATGCTGTTACGGGTAATTCCATGTAATGTAACAAGATTTTTTCATGATTCTTTGCAGTGCATTTGCCATTATGCAAGCTCTGCAAACACACAACTAGCATTAAGTTCAAACCTTTTTTTGCTAGTGTTTTAGGATTTGTAGAATTAAAACTATTCACTGAGCAGTGTAACTTCTGTTGGGACTAGCACATACAAATTCTAAACTCACTTATGGAAACATTTTGGAGGCTGATTGCCTGTTCTGGGTAATCTCAGGAAAAATCACTTGTTTGCCCACACCTGTTTCATTAGTGTTTACTGATTATTTTTTTTAAACCTGATTTCACAGAAACAAACTATCCTGTAATAAGAGCTTTTGTCTGGGAAGAAAACTCAGTATGATTATAGACCTATAAAAAAAAAAAAATTGTGAACAAGGCTTATGTCCCATTCTGCTGCTGGTTTAGAGGAATACTGATGATCTAGGAGACATTCCCTGTAGGTAGATTAAAACTCTCTCGGTCTCTCTAGATACAGTGTTTAATAAACTAGCAAAGAGCTGGGAAGAGACAATGAGCAAATAAAGGAAAATAAAAATTGAGTTTATGGGACAGGGCCTGAAAGTGTGTTGGGAGGCGTTGTTCTTCGTCCACTGAAGACTGAAAGTAGTTTTTCTCTTAATTTCTTACTCACCAACCTCCCACATCATGCTAAAAAGAAGAGGCATACTGTGCCTCTGTAGGCAGGGGGTTTCTGTGCTAGTCATTCTTGGACTGCAGAACAGGAAGGGAAGGATGTCAGGACAGCTTTGGAGAGGAGCGTAGTTCTCATAATGTGATCGGGCAAAGAACACTAAGTTACTGGAACTGAAATAGATTCTAACCCTTATTGCTAACCTGATGGGTGTTATCAAAACAGTACCTAGGTTCTTGTAGATAGGAGGTATTTAGTTCCTAAGTGAGCTTTACATTGAAGCAGGGAATTGCTAGGGGAATGGGTAACTGCCAGGTAACATTTTAAAAGCCTTCCATAAAAATGGAATCAGCAGAATCATACAATTTGCCTAGCAGGCTGGAAGCAACTAACAAAGTCTAAGGGAATTATGTAGAGAAAACAGAACTTTTTTTTTTTTTTTCCTTTTTGTGGGTGGAGAACCTTGGCTTGAACGGTAGTAAGACCTGATGTCTCTTTGCAGATCCCTTGGAAATAGTCGCCTATAAAAGGCCTGCAAATAAAATTCTCTCTAAATGAGAAACAGTATTGTTGCAGTTAAGTGATTATGCTCGTTCTTTAGAATATATATAGTTATAAATATCCATTCTCTTTGGAACAGGGATGTTAAAGGACAAGATGCTCGGAGAATGTCATCTCAGTATGTGCATATACATCCAAATAATTGCTAAGAAGGATCTAGAAATCCTACAATATTACCTATAAAATCCTCTTTCCAATTTACGTGCCTTCAGAATGGGGCTCATTCCTAGGGGAAAGGAAATAAAAGAAAAAAATCTAGCTACAGCAATAAAGCAGATATAATTGATAGTTTATACACAGTTGCATTATAAAAATATATAGATAGGTTATAAACTGTGATATAAAGACAATGATCCAAAACAACTTTTTTTACCATATATTACATTCACTAAGTCGTAAACGCAGAAGTCAGAGTTAAAAGGAAAAAAATGAAGTCCTGAATTTATGTGTACTTTCCTAGACCTGTGACATGCGGGATTTGATCAAACACTATTGCACGTAACCTTATTGTGGCTTGTTCTGCCTTTCACCAGCCAGTGTTTCTGTCCAGTGTCTTTGAAAGAACCACCCCACACATAAGTTGGATAGAAGTATTAGCGGTCGGCATTTTAATGAACTGGGTTGTGACTATAGTCACTCAGTTTGAAAGTTTATTCTGCATATGAAAAATATTATTAGAGAAATACTTTTGTATCTGAACATCTTAAAGAATCTACATAGGTTTGTTTTTAATTTATATTTTTTCTGTAGGTTTTAAAAGGTTATAAAAAGTTGTACTAAGTAAAACTGACAAAGGCTAGTGTGTATTGTTTTATGCTCAGACATTAACTCATTATTTTAAACAAGTTCAGTTTATCAAGAATCTTTACCTTCAGTCTTTCATTTCACTTTGTTTATAGGCCTTCCATTGCCGCGATTGCTTAACAATTGACACATGTCAGTTCACTTGTCCATAAAGCCTCCCCACAAGGCAGGGAAGTGATACGATGTCTGTGCCTCTAACAGCCAGGGACGTGGGGCAGAAAGGCTGCAAGCCTTGTCCAGGGAGGAATTCCCACCCTGGCCCTCCTAGATTATGGACATCTGTTTGTCTGTTGAAGTTACTGAGCAAAAGCTGTTTAGAGTCAGCAAACAAGGAACGTAAACTGCAGAGATTTGCAGGAATTAACGTTTTGTGAGCATGGTGCTTGGTGACAGAGGTTCTGTACCAGAGGAGAGTCCAATTCCCAGGTCTTAGCCGAGAACTAAAAACTGGAAACAGCTACAAAGTAAAATCTACCAGGCTTCTTTTTCTCTGGAGTTCTATTTTAAAGGTATTTTCTGCATCCTCTGTCTCAGATAGCAGTGTGTACACCTATCAGCAGAAAGAAGGAAAAATAATATACAGTGTCAATTTCTCCAATTGAAAAAAAGAAAAACCACAGAAAATTTAAAAAGGTCTGATGAGATGATGCTGTTCAGTTATCCTGGTTATCGTGTAATTCTTCTGAGTTAGTTCATCCCTTGGGAGGAATTTATTTAAAGCATATGTGTTGTAGCAAAGAACTTATTTTCCCTCAGGAAAGCTTTGTTGTATTAGGAGCCTATATCTAAGTATATATGATGATCCCATTTAGTGCTGGGCTTTGTCTAAGAGATGCCTCTCTTGAGGGCAGTATAGATTGTTTAGATTACAAAGGAGGGTCCCAGTTTGCCCCCACTGTTACTGTAGTCCAGAGCACACTGGTTGAAAGATTGCTCTCTGCAGGAGATGTCAGTTAACTAGCTTTATAATGCTGATGTTTTTGAATTTGGTGGATTTCTTCTGATCCCTGTAGTCAAATTTTAGTGTGCTGATGATGGTCAAAAGCCTGCTGATAAGTACCTAATGATTTTTCTGCTCTTGTTACAAGTTCTGAGGGTCCTGGCATCTTTTACTGCCTTTCAGCGTTGTGGTCTGGGGCTAGTGGGTGGCGACTATCAAACCTGGCTTCTGAGAAGCCCATCAGTCTGGTGCTGTCCCATCACCGTCGCTCCCTTTTGAAGACCTTCGGAGGATGGTGCTTTGGTTGCTGTGTTTCACAGTGTGGCTCTGAACTTGAACAGGATCACCCACTCTGAGCCCCACCTTTGGGGTGGTTTAACTCAGGTTACGTATTGAAAGAAGAGCATCAACCAGGTCTTGCACAGGATGAGCTGTCATACAGAGGGGGCCTTTCACCAGCATAACTTGGTTTCCAGATAAAATCTTACCAACCAGAGTAGCTCTTCTGTTGCTAATTCTCTTTATTTCAGGAGCAGCAAGGCTAATGTAATTCCAGTCCACATGGGCAGGTTTTGCTGGGGTCTGGTTTGTTCATATTTATGATAGTACTCGAGTATTCTAGTCTGAATGCATTTTCATACAGTTCAACCAGTTCCTAACTGTGATGGAACATTTCTCTATTAGGGCCCATGGTTGCCATTGAATTAAAATCCCCTCTCTTTCAGCAGTGCCTACAGAACATAGTGAGCTGAAAATCTGCAAGCATTAATTGCCTTTCGCTAGGGAGGGAGAACCCTTTCTCTCTTACTACAAGCACTCGGAAGCAAGGCTTGCTCACGTTCAGCTTCCTGCTTTAGTTGAGAGAGAGAGATTCAGTCAGACAGACAGTGCCTTTCGTTTCGATCCTTGAGGTCTTTTTCCAGCCTTCATGATTCAATGATTCTATTCTGTGATTTCTTTCTGCATCAGAAGGGCCAGAGAGAAGGGAAACAGTACCTCCCAAAGTGTCTCTCTGGGGGCTGGTAGGACAGAGCACTAGAGCAGTTGCTTGGGAGCACATTGATAGTCTCTGCAACTGGAGGATTTCTTCACTTCCCTGAGACCCTGCATATCCCAAGGGCAATTCTGCCTGCTATGGTTGGGGGAGGAGAGTTGGGTTCCTTCATCCATATCATTAATCACTCCTTAAAATTGTTCCCTGGGTACTTAGCAAAGCTGTGTTCATTTCTTCTTGGGCCAAGAATCTCCTCCCTGTCTGTCCTTTCCTCCAGAGAGGAGGAGGGTTGCACTCATTTGATGGAGAGAGTGCTTTATATGTTAACATTTTGCTTTTACTTTAAGATACAAGTCTATTGTTTATTCTAATTTGATTTTTTCTGTGGCCTCAGGAAAACTTCAACTGATATTAATTTTTAATGTCTTGTCGAATTGAGCCCTATGTTAAGGCAGCTTGTGCTGCTTGAAGTTACGTGTTCCGCCAGGTAGCAAAGCAGCGCTGGTGGGAGCTGTCTGGCTGCGATGGGAACCCTTTGTCTTTGATGGAACACGCTACCATTCTTCCATACCATTTATAATGTCAGTGCCTTTATGTTGCAGACAACCCTTCCATTTTCATCTTGCTTTTTTCATTAGTTTACTGCATGCTGCCTCATTTTCTGGCGTTGACTATTACTGTTGGCTTTCCCTTGAAGTGGGCTGGCATGGAGAGAGATTGGAGAAATAAATTATCATTCATTATTTCTTCTCTAAATCCCTATAGTTCAGCTCAGAAACCTCATTTTGTCATGTAGCAGGAACAGGCATTTTTTTCTTGACAGATTTGAGCTCATCTGAGCAGCACTGATTCTCTGTCAAGGTCAGTCAGTGTAAAAGAAATGATACCACGAGGGTTGTTCTCTCATAACTCTTGAGCATTAGGAAAGCCTGAATCCCTCCAGCCTTAATAAGATGACCTGATGAGATTTCTTTTCATCATATGCTAATTTATTTTTCAGATCTGTAATTTAATTTCTTTGCTTATTTTCTGAGAGGACAGCAAAGGGAGAGGAATAATAATAGGAGAGGAACAAATACATATTTGCCTTTCACTTCTACAATATTTCACAGAGAGTGAAGTGTCACAGTGGCTTTTTCCCTTGCCACCTCCATACAAAGGCTTCATCAGTGTTACACTTAAAATATTGTGCAATAGTGTAGGGCCAAAGCCTAAAGAAAGTACCCGTCTGAGCAGAAGCTTCTTAGAGAATTTTTATGTTGGTGAAGTGAGTTTGGTTTGAAGGTGTAATCTGAGAAGATGCTCTCAGTGATTAGCGGGAAGGAATGCAACCCAAGTGACTCAGAAGAGTTTTTATTTAGTTGGATTTTATGTTTTGTGACCTGTGCTCTGGGGTGTTTTTCATTCAGTTTGATGTTACAGTTACAGCTGTGCACCTTTTAATTTTTTGGTGTCTTTTTAGTGTCTCTGAGATCTCAAAATGAACCATTTTTATCTCCTTAACAGGACATGGAGCAGATGTGAAATGTGTTGACTGGCATCCGACAAAGGGATTAGTTGTATCGGGTAGTAAAGATAGCCAACAGCCCATCAAGTTCTGGGATCCAAAGACTGGCCAGAGCCTTGCCACACTGTAAGTTCTTGCCCACAGACATTGATTTCCTCAAATATAAGCTAACTTCATAAAATACTTTTCCTTCTTTTTAATTCTCTTCTTACCTTTTTGGCTCACATCATTTCAGCCATCCACCATTGCTTCAAATAGAAAGCTACTGCTTTAGCCGTGCAAGAAGCTCTAGAGGTTGGATGAAGTCAAGCCTATACTTGGAAAATCGTGACCTTAAAATGCCTGATTTAAACTTACTTTGTCCTTGTTCATAAACTTCCTAGTCACACAGATCTCATTTGGAAAACAGAATTGGAATATGGAAACACAAATGAGATGTTCCATCTGGCTGATGAAAAGCTTCTTATGCTGGAGCAGAAACATGCACAGTGGCTGAATACTGTCTTCAATGAGTACAGCCAGTTGCTCTGAAGTGCAAAAGAAGAGGATTAAGGTGTAGGGCTTTTGCACAGAAAGCCACAGTGTTCTGCTCTAGTAGCCTGAACTACTGCGTTGGCCTGAATGTTGGGGACTGGTAAATTACCACGTCTTACTTGTGTCTGAGAATCAGTATCTGGACAAACAGTTCTTTTCTTTCTCTGCTTGCAGTCATGCTCATAAAAACACAGTGATGGAGGTGAAACTGAATATGAATGGCAACTGGCTGCTAACAGCTTCTCGTGACCACCTCTGTAAACTCTTTGACATTCGTAATCTGAAGGAAGAACTTCAGGTCTTCCGGGGTCATAAGAAGGAGGCCACAGGTCAGAATTTGCTATTTTTTTTTAATTTTTATTAGTAAATCTGAATTAAAAATGCAAGTCTTTGAGATCTTAATTTACATTAATTAGAAGTCCTAATGCTATACGTTCTGACTGTGGCTTATTGGTATTCCAGCCGTGGCCTGGCATCCTGTTCACGAAGGGCTGTTTGCCAGTGGAGGATCTGATGGCTCTTTGCTGTTCTGGCATGTCGGGTACGTGACATCTTCATCAGCACATTGGACAGATGTTGGTCAGCTGTGCAAGTTATTATACGAAACATAAAATATATTTCCACCTTGAATCTGTATTTAACATGCATATGTTGGTATAGTTTCCCTCCAGACCTGAGGATGTTTGTGAACGTGCTTCATTTATGAAGTTTTCCTGGGCAGATGTATTTTAAAGGATACGGTTGCTTGCACAGAAAATAGTCTTTTGTTGAGATGAATATTTGAAGCTCCTAGTGCCTGAGAGCTTCTTCTGAGATGTTCTAATTATTTTGTTTCCAAATGTACAGTTAAAAAATCCCTACATTACTGGATTCCTTATTAAAAACAACTGGGAACAATCAGTTCACCCAACATAAAAACAAGAGTGTTCAGTTTAGCAAAACATGGGATAGAGGAAGAGAAACGGCTGAATAGCAAAAGATTTGTATGTGTAGCACATATTCACCTGTGTGATGACTGCTTTTTTTGATGCATCAGGGTTGAGAAGGAGGTTGGTGGAATGGAAATGGCCCATGAGGGAATGATCTGGAGTCTGGCATGGCATCCCCTTGGACACATTCTCTGCTCAGGCTCAAATGACCATACCAGGTATTTTCAACTATTTAAAGAAAAGATCTAAGGGAATTTATGTACATTTAGGAACTAGAAAAGTGCATGGCATCAGAGAACAAAGAATAGTTTGGGATTATTCTGATACACAGCCAGTGGGCAAAGCAGAGAGACAAGCTTATCTAAATGGGAAGGTACTGACAGTTTACAGTAAAAGGTAGAGTCTAACCTCTTGTCCTTCATCTAAGGAAGCCTTAAAAAATACGAGGGTTTTGGGTTTGTGTGAGCTTTGAAATGTCCTGAAGAAATTTTTAGAAAAGAATGGTAGTTTCTTGATGAAGAAACATTCTTACCCCCACAGCATTGTTTCCCACAGATCATCTGCTGGTTAGTAGTGTCTTGTCACATTGCAAACATGGTTGGAGGCATATAGCTTGTGCTTTTAATCTTTTAGGTTGAACGTGCTGTAAACATGGAGCATTTTATAAATGGTGTAAATTTTTGTGTGTGGATGTGTGTATTGACAAGTTTAGTTGTATACGAAGAATATATTTGAATTGAGCAAGAGGGTTTTGGAATGGACTAGAAATATCTGTCTGATCAGGATCTGATATTGATGCCTTGTACTTACACCCTTTACACTTTGAAGTATCTTCTGAACTGTAACTATATAATTCAATATGATAATTGTATTTTTAGTTTTTGTTTGAACCTCATACCTAATGTTCGGATCTAGCACTGAACTTGAATTATTACAAGTTGAATCGTTATATAATCAAGATATCATGCTAAAATGTAAAGAACAAACTAATTAGTTTGAAAGTCGTTAATACTCTTGACCCTTTATCGAGATCATATAACTTCCTTTTGACAGCAAGTTTTGGACTCGAAATCGGCCTGGAGATAAAATGCGAGATCGTTACAATTTGAACCTGCTGCCTGGGATGTCCGAGGATGGTGTAGAATATGGTAAGGCCATTTCCCTCAACATGGGAGAAAGAGGGTTGGGGTCAGGAACAAGCCCAAGGCGTTCAGCTAGCACTAGAATACAGTTTCTGGTTAAGACGATGAAAAACAGTATTGTAGCGTTGGTGACCTAGATAAAGATATTTCTTTTACAAGGATAATCGTACTCTCCATGTTATATGTGATCACCATTCCAACAATGAGTTTTCTTTTGTTTCTGCAGCTCCGGGAGGTAAGACCTGCTCTGTCAATCACAGAAAGGAGGTTTGGCTCTCGCTCTGGCAATATCTCCCGTTTACTTTTCTTCCTGAAAACTTCATGTGACTTCAAGACTTCCCACAATTCTGAACTACAGCAGGAAAATCTTTTAAATTATTGAACTTTACTGAAATCTTAAAAACTTTACCCCCCTCTTAAGGATTTATCTTAGGGCTGCTCAGAGTTGCCCAGCTCTGTGGCATGCCTCAGCAACCTTTTAATCTCTGGGGTTCATCTGTTTGTTCAGATTTTTGATTATTTGCTCTTTTGTGTTTGGGAATGTTAATTAAAATGCAGCACTTTAATCCAATTTAAGTTTTAAAATAGATAGACTTTTTTATAACAAAAATGGGAATGGGTATGGATTATTTCCTTTTCTAAGCTTCTACCTTAAATTGGAGTTCCCTGAAAGGACATAGTTTCTGACCTTTTGGGGTGTATTTATGAATCTGAATTTGCAGTTCTTTTCGTATCCTGTAATTAATGTATGGGATTAAAAAGTGACCCACTGGTTGTGAAATATGTAATTATACCAATTACAAAAGCATGTGAGAATCCAAAGGGATAAAATTACAATGTAAAGAAAAATGTTGCAAGTATAAATATTTATTGTTTTTCTGCAGATGATCTGGAACCCAACAGCCTAGCAGTTATTCCTGGGATGGGAATACCTGAACAATTGAAAATAGCCATGGAGCAAGAGCAGATGGGTGAGTAGTAGCTATGGGGAAGCATTTTCCTGAGCCATCCAGATCCTGCATGACTTCTCTTCCATTCCTTTCATATATTTTAGTAGCACAAACACTGTTTTCTAAAGTTCTGTGTTGTGTGTATTTCCCATGTAAAGAAGAGTTGAAAACCGCTTTGTCTCTTGCTAAAAAAGCTGTAAGGAGAGTAACAGGATTTCTCTGTAAACCTGCATTGCTCTGAATGTTTGTCTCCTTGGTGCTGAAGGGAAAGATGAGTCCAATGACATCGAAATGACAATCCCAGGACTGGATTGGGGAATGGAGGAAGTAATGCAAAAGGACCAAAAGAAGGTGCCACAGAAAAAAGTGCCCTATGCAAAACCAATACCAGCACAGTTTCAGCAGGTAAGTACTTGTTACACAGTGAACGTGAGAGCAACTTGTTGTTTCCCCAGCTTCCAAAAAGTATGTGGCTGTTGAAATGTTTTGGATTTCTAGTTCTCACCTCTGTGATATCAACAGCCAGTGCAAAATAATTGACCACAGTTGTTAGTTTAATTACTATTTAAGCATCAAATATTTGGTTAAATCCCTTATATCTTGTATGTGTACCTGGAAAATAAGATGTTATGAGATACCAAAGTTTTATTCAGCATTAGTTTTAGCTTCTGAATATCCTTACTACACAGCGTTCCAGCTTATCTTTTCCCAGTGCAGCAATATATTGCATATATGTTCCTTAGAATTTATCTTGTGTTTTTTATTCTTTGTAGGCATGGATGCAGAATAAAGTTCCTCTGCCTCCCCCACCTGAGCCACTGAATGATAGAAAAGAAGATATTAAGCTGGAGGAGAAAAAGAAGACACAGGCAGAGATTGAACAGGAAATGGCAGCACTTCAGTACACAAACCCACAACTCTTGGAGGTGTGTATGGCAAGGCAGTTATCAGCAACTGAATTTTAGTGCTCTGTGATACGTTTGGACCTCAGCACTGAAATGTGCAGGTTGCTTTTGCAGTACTGTTTTCACCTTTCTTCAGAAAACATCTGATTTAACAGGACGTTGGACTGTATACTTCAGCAAGGTCCCCACAGTTCAGCTAACTAATACTGATACATGGATCTCTCTAGTTGTATTTGTTAATTAAGAGAAAAGCACTAAATCTTTTTAAACTCCTGAGAAATGAGATGGTTGCTTCTGATTTTTAGTTGTTACATATACTTCCATGCGTAGCTGATTTTTCTGGGTCTCTTTTTTTTGGACAGCAATTGAAGATTGAGAGACTTGCACAAAAGCAAGCTGAGCAAGTGCAGCCGCCACCTCCAGGAGGCTCTCTTCATGGACCCCAGCCTTTTCCAGGGCAAGGCCCGATGTCACAGATGCCTCAAGGATTTCAGCAGCCTCTTCCACCTCAGCAGATGCCAATGAATATGCCTCAGATGGGACCTCCTGGTCCACAAGGACAGTTCAGACCTCCGGGACCCCAAGGACCTCCATTACACCAAGGAGCTGCAGGTCCCCAAGGGTTCATGGGACCACAAGGACCTCCTCAAGGAATGCCACGGCCTCAGGATTTACATGGACATCAAGGAATGCAGAGACATCCTGGTCCTCATGGGCCAATGGGGCCTCCAGGTCCACAGGGTAACGCTGGCCCGCAAGGCCACTTAGGACCACAGGGTCTCCCTGGGTCTCAGACTCATTTAGGACCCCAGGGTCCACCTGGCCCACAAGGTCATCTGGGTCCTCAAGGTCCCCCTGGTGGCCAAGGAATGCAAGGGCCACCTGGTCCCCGAGGAATGCAAGGACCTCATCCTCACGGCATGCAAGGAGCTCCAGGATCTCAAGGGATGCAGGGCCCTATATCTCAAGGGCCTTTGATGGGACTTAATCCAAGAGGGATGCAGGGTCCACCAGGACCCAGAGATAACCAGGGACATACTCCACAAGGGATGATGATGGGTCATCCGCAAGAAATGAGAGGTCCTCATATGCAAAGTGGTTTACTAGGACATGGACCCCAGGAGATGAGGGGCCTCCAGGGACCCCCTCCTCAAGGTACAATGTTAGGACCACCACAAGAATTGCGTGGGCCACCAGGTCCACAAGGCCAGCAGGGACCTCCACAAGGCTCTCTAGTAGGGCCTCAAGGAAACATGCAAGGACCTCAGGGACAACCGAACCCTTCTAGGGGGCCACACCCTTCCCAGGGCCCTCTGCCTTTCCAGCAGCAGAAAACGCCTCTGTTGGGTGATGGGCCTCGTCCCCCGTTCAATCAGGTATGTGTTGGTCGGTATAACAAGAGGAGTGCTAAGAGTGTGGGAATGATAATGTCACACGGTAGACATGCAGAGCAAGAGCTGAGAGGCTGGAGGTTTGATATACTTGCAAGACTGGGGCCTCAGGAAAAGCCAGATGATAACAAAGAGAGTTATGTAGTTTGGAAACAGCAGAGGTAACTGTAGAAAAGGGATTATTGGAAACACTGGTACAGAAAGGAATGTCTGCTGTGACCTTAAGAGAAACCCCAGGGTTTTTAATTGAAAGAGACTGAACTGTCTGAAATGGGGAGTTTCCTGGGGAGTAGGTGAGCACTAAGAAAAGTTGAATTTAAGCAAATTGAACGTAAGAAAACTCATACGTATTAATTAAAGCAAGTTACTGACAACTCTCTGTTGTCCCAGAGTAGTTTATCCGCTGGGATGGATTTACCACAGATGCTGACACACCTGGAATCAGCTTAGGTCTGGCTGAACTTCCCAGTTCAAGCTAAGCACACAAGAGCACAGCTATCCCGCTTCCTACCCTGGTACAGAAATCGTTCAGCCACCTGTGTACTTTCTCGAACAGAACTTGAGCGATGGGCGTTGTTGCACCGTGAACTCGTTACTGTGCCATGTGCTGAGAAGCGTGCGAGGGAGCACAGGCATCAGACAGGTTTGGGTGGGGCAGGCACGGAGCTGGGGCTGCTGAGCGCTGCCTGGCTGTGTGCTGACCACTGCGCTGGCAATGGGATGTCCCTGTGCCGTGCTGCCTTGGCACTCGGCTCCAGGAAGGTTCACCAGCCCAGCGGTATCCTTGTGCTCAGCTCACCTGCAATACAGGAGAGCGTCGCTTACAGACACACCAATTAATCCTGCAGGGTTCAAGTCGAGTTTTGATTGAAGTGTGGTTCAGCACCAGGTGCAACCTGCTCTGCTCTCTTCAGCATCTTTTTTAACAAACTTATTCCGTCTTCTGGTCTGCCACAGATAATGCAGAGCTTTCTGTATTTACTAGCTCTTACAAGTTCTTATTTGTATGGCACTGACTCCATACTTAAAATTTCTCTTGATTGTCTTCAGCTTTATGGTTTTGAAGGGAATGTTCGGAAAAAAATTTCTACGTGGGCTTTAAAGAGAATTAACTCTTTGGGCTTGCACTGAATAGTTTCCAGTTAAAGCTTTAGATGGGTACATGTACAGTCCTTAGCGTGTAGCCCAGTACCAGTCACAGTGAGAGATGACACATTGAAATGAGCGTTAGCCCAGTGATTCCACTTCAGATTGAGGCAGAGCAGCCTACAAATTGTGGTTTTATTTGAATATTTTTTCCTTACAAAATCAGCAATAATTCCCTCTAGAAGTCAGTTACTATGACACTGTTGCTGACATTTCAAAAGCATCAGTCAGGCGAACAAGAGTTGGTTCTGCAGCTCTCTAACTTAACCTATTGCAGTGTGTTTCCTTGCTATCCCAAGGAGACTAGCCTTTCTGCTTTGGGAACAATTACCAAACTTGTGTGTGTTTGTAGAAGTTTGTGTATGTTTATATTTGTGTAGGGCTGTCCTTGTCTGACCCTGCTGTTAGCACCCTGGTCAGAATTTGGTAAGGTGCTTTTGCGGGTGGCTGGCTATTTCCAGTGACTACTGCTATCTTGAAGTCTTTTAAAGATATTTAAAAAAGACAAAGCAAGGTATTTTTGACCATTTTTGACCTTCCTTATGCAGCTTTAGTATGGTAACGTCTTTTAAAAATGAACAGATTTTGAAATTTGGAATGTCAGTTTTTGCTCCAGTTTGCTTCTTTGTAAGATGAATATAATAGTAGTTCCTATTTTAAAAGGCCGTATCTGATTTTTTTAAACAATAGGATTTTGTTTGGTTTTTATTCTGAATTTGACATTAATCTTCTGTAAACTTGCATAAATCACTTTCCTTCCTTTTCAGTGGCAGGAGGGTATGAATATGTCTGCTTTATCAAGAGCTCGTGGCATTAATACTGAACATGTACACACATTTGTGAAGGTTAATGTCCGTGTAAGACACCACTGTGACCTGCATCTGCTGTGTATTGCAAAGCAGAGGTGTATTGCAGAGTGTGTGGGCAAGATGTACATCTCTTCCTGAACCTGAGATCTGCCACCTTCTGCAAATGTGAAAGAGAATAGAGAGCTAGCTGTTCGTGAAAGGGAGATTGCCTGAGATACAACTGGCAAAATCCTATTCTGGAGATAGTCACGTCGATATTAACGTGTGGATGGATAAAGAGGATATTCCCAAGTCAGCAGTAGTACTTTGGAGCTCTTTTGCTATTGCCCATTGAGAACTGATCTTTTCCCATTCCTTTTAGATAAATGTGCTGAATTTCATTTATTCATTCACTGGTTGAGTGAGGTACGAAGGCCAAGTCTCTTGTCCACATAGATACAAACTTTAAGAGCTTGTGCAGTATTTTACAAGAAATGCAATTTTTTTCTTATGGGTGAATACAAAGAATTCTTTCCCCTTCAGTGCATACTTGTAATTGATACAGATGGCTATCGTAAAGTGGCTGGGACACCGCATCTGTAGGGCGGATGGCCAGTGACGCGGCGCGCTTGTGTTCAGCTGCAGCAGCTTGTGCAGCACCTCAGCCCATGCTGGGGCATCCCCGAGCCCAGGGCAGTGTGAGGGGCTCCAGACGTACCCGCCAGGCTGCGGGGTACACGAGGCCTCTTAGTGCAGCATCTCCTTCTGAGCTGTACTTACTCGGTTTTCAGTTTCAAGCCCAGTTTGAGGCCCAGAATGTATTTTGAACTGAAAGGCATGTGAAAATGCAGTGTTGCAACTCTGTCTGCCTGTCTTCCCAAAGTATGATTTGTTTGGAACGGAGGTTTTTGCTGAACGCTGGGGAAACTCATTTAGTGAGTGCTAAAAACTGCTGCTTTGGCTAAACACTAGTGGCATAAAGGTAAATTCTTCAATAAAGTTTATTGTAAGTCAGTATATGCTAAATATATGAGAAATCCTGGAACTCCAGGAAGGTTTTGGTCAAGAATGGCAGAATCACTTACCGAGGCAGGGAATTTATTTGTTCTGGACTCAAGACAACATCCAGTCACTAGGAAAGTGGGTTTTGGGATTTTTTTAAATAGGCATTGGACCAGGCCTTTCATTTTGCCTTTTTTCAAAGTCCTTACAAAGTTGCTTGATGCAAACATGATGTTTGTAGTATGTATTTGTGTGGTTTTTTGTGTTTGTCACCTATATTGCAGTTGAATATAAACGTTTAATTTAAAACCAGTATTTCAAGATATGAAGGGAAAAATACACAAATGAACTCTGTGAACAGGAGAAAGGTAGTGTTTCTCAAAAACAAACATAGAGCATGTTTAACTTTGATTAATGGATGATTAAGCAGTGTAGCTGTGAGTACAATGACAGTGATGGAGTAGAGGTTTTTAAGTATTTACAAACTACCTGGAGGGTTTTTTACAAGCCAATATGAAGGCAAAGTCTAAATCTTACATAATAGACATGTCTAGGAAAAAATATTACGTGTTTAAGGTTTTCTGGTATGGGATTTGGGGGGAATTTTGTATAGCAGTCTTGCAAGTTTCAAATCCTGTCTTGTTCACTGTGAGACATTTTTATTGTTGGATCTCCTTGCTACAGTGTAAATTATGTGTGTGCCCCCTCTTACTTTCAGTCAAGTACAAACCCCAAATGATGACTTTTTGTCTGGCCTTTGCTGTTAAAAGGCAGAATCAGACAGTTCGAACACATTATTTCCCAACCAGTGTCATCACGGTGCATCCAGTGTAAAGGGGGTACCTGTAGAAATCTTTCATGGGTCTGGGACAGTAGCTGAATTTAAAGAACAATTTTCTTATCCTTTAAAATTCACAAAGAGAGAGGAAACAACAAAAGATGTATATATTTTATTTTTTTCCTTTGAGATCAGGTAACTTCACAAACCTCTGCTCACTTTGTTTCTGCTTGAGAAAAGCAGGCAACTGCAGCTTCTGCTTGAGCCCTGTCATTGCTTCAAAACCAATGAACAACTTGTCTCTTGGTGCTGAACCAAGTATTGCCACTTTCTTTTCATCCTAGATTTAGAATTAGGAAGAACAAACTTTGCCAAACTTTGTTAAAAATTAAACTCATGTATTTGCATGTTAAGAGTTTACAAAAGTTTTTAGGAAAGGTTCTCTTCTGTCCCTGTTGTTGTACCCCTGTGCTGACATTCTTCTTTTTTTTTTTTTCATTGTTTCATTTTTTTTGTTCATTTCCAAAGGAAGTCTTTGATCTATGCAGCAGCTTAGCAGCATATAAATCAGTACCTGATGTTTTTCAAACAAATACACAGTTTCCTCATCTTTTCTAACAGGCAGCTAGAATATGAGCTTTATCATCTTTGGTCGTTACAGGTAAAATATTAATCCTTGAAATGCTCTTTCCTGTAAAGTTATGTAAGCTTCTCAGACAGTGACTGAAAAAGCATTACTGATGTGAATGTCTGAAAAATTAGGCTGAAACCACTGGAAAATCAGCTGTTTCTATTGTAAGACCTGTGAAGATGCAGTCTTTATGTAAAGGAAGTTGTTTTGCCACCTTACAAACCGCTTAAAAGCCAAAATACCCCTGTGTGGTATTCACATGGCTTTTCTTGTTGTATGCTTGCAGGACGGACAGAACCCAGGTCCTCCACCACTGATACCAGGACTGGGGCAGCAGGGAGGACAAGGTCGTCTTGGCCCTCACAACCAAGGACCTGGTCTTAATAAAGGTAATTAAATATGTTGTCTGATCATCTGTGAGCATTTCTCCTAGAAGAGGCTGTTCCAATGCAGTGCTCTAGATAGAAAAGGCTACGGCAGAGCACAGGCTGAGAGAAAGCTTCTGTAGACATGGGCTGGTATATAGAGGAAAAATTTTCCCCAAAAGAGTATTTTAAGTGAAATGTATGGTGTATGCTTTGTAGAACTGTACGAACTAGAGTATCCAAGAGCGTTTTCAGAAAACGTTACAGAAATCTGCTATGATTTTTTCCCTCAAGGTGACTCCCGTGGTCCACCAAACCATCACATGGGCCCTCTCTCAGATAGAAGGCACGACCAGAACAGTGGTGGTCCTGATCATGGGCCTGACAGAGGGTTGTTTCGAGGTGGCCAGGAGTGGGGTGATGGTAGAGACAGCAGGGGCATGCCAGATAGACGAGGACCTCACCCAGATTTCCATGATGACTTTGATCGACCAGATGACTTCCGTGACGACTTCCATCCAGATAAGAGATTTGGCCATCGATTACGGGAATTTGAGGGGAGAGGAGGCCCACCGTTGCAAGATGAAAAATGGAGACGAGGCGGACCCGGGCCTCCCTTTCCTCCTGATCACAGGGATTTTGAAGGAGGGGGTTCAAACCGTGGGCCTCCTGGTGCTTGGGAAGGACGGAGACCTTCAGATGATAGATATCCACGGGATCCTGAGGATGCACGGTTCCGAGGAAGACGAGATGAGAGGTAAGAATAAATCTACTCATCTTTTTGGGTTAAAGGGTAAATGGAGGGAACTCTTTCTTCCTGGTTTCCTTTTCATTAAGGAGTCTGTCTGTTTCAGATTTATAAACTGGAAACCAATAAGGAAATGAAAACTCTAATATACCTGAGTATAGAGTCCATAAAAATCACTCAGTAATAGAAGAAAACTTGAAAAAATGGTCATTGTACACAGCAGCTTCCGTGTCTTTAAACAGTAAGTAAAGAGAAGGGAGGAAATTTGTAGAGAAGATCCAGTGACACAGGATGAAGACTTGAGACTGTTTTGATGGAAGTTGAGAGGAAACTTGAAGGTTAAAGTGGCAAACTTTTGAACACTAGAAGTGGATTTTGAGACTTTGTCTCCAGTCACAAACCAGAGCATGACTGTAGAGACTGCAGAATGAGGTGTAAGGAACAGGAACAGTGATCCTACTATCAAATATAAGGGGCAGAGCTACAGCATCTGTTGGACTGTTGAGACTATTTTCTCATGTTTTTGCTTGTAGAAATTTTATTTCTTTTTCTGACTTATTTCTTAATGCCAAGCGAAGAACTAAAAAATAATCTAATTTACAGCAATGTCCATGTCATTGCTCACAATTCCCAAATAAACCACGAAGGGATGAATTTGCTTCTAGTTATCAATGTAAATACGGAGGAATTACACAAAGTCAGCAAGATTAACGGTCATCTAAATTGCTCCAGCTTTATGCTAGTTTAACTGAGTTAAATTTGGCCTCCAAGGTCTAAGCCTCTCACTGACCACCAGCTCTATATATAAGAACATGTACTTGTACAGATATATTGTGGTCTCCACATAATGTGAATTTTGTGTGGTTTAGTTGCCTTTTTAATGATTTTCTTACATTCCTTTTACTTTGCATCTATACAGCTCTTATTTTAGCTGTTTTCTACCTAGTTGTGTAAAGACGTACCTTCCTTTTGTGTGACGAGTATGAAAAGACATGAACAGTAACTTAAGGTAACAATCAAAGCCATTTTAAAAAACCTAAAAATAGAGAGAATCCAAGCTGAATGGTCTGCATTACAGAATTCTAAAAGACACAGCAGACAATGCTTTTAGAAGCTCAGTAGAGATTTTCAGATCTTATATTGGAAATGCTTAGGGACTGGAAAATATTTTATGATCCTGATTTTTAAAAAGGTTTCAGGAAGAGTGTCCGAGGACCTAATGACCTGTAAATCTGTGTTCTGAACGAAGAAGAGTCTATTCGTCAGAGTACAGACAGTGTTGGTTAAAAGGAATCGGCACAGGGCTATCAAAGGTTTACTGTGCTTGCAAACTTAATGGATTCCTTTGAACAAAGATGAATTAGGTGCCATTTACTGCAGATGCTGAGGTGAACTTAAGAATCCCAACCACTTGTTTAGCTGACTTGGTTTGGAATTTGGATTGTAACTGGTTTGATCAAGCATGAGAGGGAAGTGTGTGTATGTGTGTTTCTCTCTGATTTCCCGTCCTTTTCATCCCTGTCCTGTTCTTACTCTACCTGTGCATGTCAACATGATGCTTCCCCGCAGAGCCCTGCCTCTTCCTGCCTGTTAATCTTCACAGGGTAGCTCTGTATGTTAAGGTCCTAGGCCTCAAAGAAGAAGATCTGAGAGCAGTCAAACAGGAACTGAGCTGTATGCAAGGCAGGGTTTTACATGTGACTGATATGAAAAAGTGGAGAAGGATATACATAACAGAATATTAGGAGCTGTGGCCATGCCAGGCATAGGTATGATAGATTTCAAAACTAAACTGTGTCCATAACCTTTCCTGGAAACAAAAGGAAAGGCCCTATTCCTGCTAGCCATAGGACCTTGTGTTGCAGATCTCGGCAATTATCACACCACGTCAGTATTATTAAAATGGGAGGCCCTCTAAAGAATGTCTAGAGGACTGTGCTGTTTCAAGGCTAAACAATATTGCTATGTGGTTATTTGAACCATTTGTACCTGAAATTGTTCAGTTTGTTTCCCCAAATCATCCAGGTTAATGTAAAATGGTTCACTGTCCATACACAGCACTTCGTCCATCCACTGTTGTACCTGTACAGGCACAGCAACCTCCTCTCTGTATTGTGTTTGTTTTCTGGGAGGTGGAGACAGACCTATTGTTTTTAATTAAAGAAAAAATGTAAAAGTTTAAAAATATTGTATTGTGTTATGACTACTGTTAAGATATTTAAATTTGTAATTAAAAGGTTAATGTTGTTAAAATTCTAAATAAAAGTATCTAAAGTTTTGCTTGTAATAGGATGCACTGTGTCGTTAATGAGCTGGGGAAGGGGATGATGCATAAAGCCAACACCACCTGAGTATTACAGTGGCTACGGTTTGGCCAGTGTGGAATTGGGAAGAGAGGGGAGGTGGGGGGCATCAGTGTGAAGGGGCAAAGAGTGCTCTGCATTCGCTGTGCGGTCACCGAGGGGTGGGCAGGAGCAGTGTGGGGCTGCACTGTGAGGACGCCCGAACCAGCGTGCCTGCACCACCTAAACATCTCACCTGTGCTTGCACAGAAACTGGACTGTAAACCGAGACTATCCTAACAGCCGGTGCTAGCGCACGCTTTTGGAGTTGCAGTAATACACAGAACGTGTATGCACTTTTGCAAGCACTCCAAGTGTTTAAACTGGTAATGTAAAAAACAAAATGACTAGTATTCGTGCAGCCATCGGGCTTACCTGAAATGGCACTGACAGTTCGTTAAGAACCATTCTTCTCTCTGAAGATCGCTGTCAAAACCCCAGTGTGATGCTGGAGGAGCTACACTCATTTAAGATGTGATGCAGAACCCAGTCACACCAAATTACTGAAGACGCCGTGGTACTTACTAGAGGGAAATTATTGGCTTTAGAGTCATAACTACATTTTGTAAATCAAAAGTCTTCATTATTGCAGCTGGATCAGGCTGTAGAATGCCACTGTGCATGCTGTTCAGTAATTGTCATCCCTATAGAGCCAAGTACAGTCTGGATTCATTTGCTAAAATTGTAAACTTGTAAGAATGGAATGAAAAAGAGAACGTTCTAGCAAAAGAATCCCAAATCAACAGGAATTAGATGCTGGAATGTTTTGTTATAGCTGTAACTGTCATTGCTTGTATTTTTTCGGTTTGTTTTTATCACTAAAATGTAAAGGGAAAAAGAGATGGGGAAAGTGAGACAACAGTTAAGGGAAATTCACCCATTCATCACCCACTGACTTTCTTTTCCCTTTTCATTACATTAATGCAGTATATTTGACAATATTTTTCTTGTATGAAACACAATCAACAGAAGGAAAGACGAGGGAAGACTATAAAAATGAATAAATGACGCGCTCAAAGGCAGAAAATGAGCACTTTTCCACCTACAAATCCTATTCTAGTAACTGTATGTGCTCTAGCAATTAAGTAAAACAGTTCAGAAATTAGTTGATTATTAAATTGAAGCTGACTCAAGTTTTTCAATTTAAATCCTGCCTAAAAACCCCATTTGTACCATGTTCTTTCTTGTAGCTTCAGAAGAGGAGGACCCTCGAGACATGAGGGCCGGGGACCCAGGGGGAGAGATGCCTTTCCTGGCCCTGAAGATTTTGGGACAGATGATACTTTTGACTCTCCAGAGGAAAACTCAAGAGGAAGGGACCATGGTGTTCGGGGGCGAGGTCGTGGTGCTCTTAGAGGTGAGAGAACATTCTTCCATACAGAAATGCAAGGATAAGGCAGCAAAGATGTGTGTTGGGCAAATTGCAATGTTTTCATTAATACAATGTCTCTTCTCACTCCCATCCCCTGCATCTCATACTGCTCAGGAGGCCGGAAGGGTTTACTTCCTACTCCAGATGAATTTCCACGCTTTGAAGGAGGGCGGAAACCAGAATCCTGGGAGGGAAACAGAGAACCAGGTAAAAAATTTCATGGCGTTTGTTTTGGGTAATAGACTAGACTTCTATAATATAACCACATAGACAAAAATTTTTAAAATCACTTATTTTTCCTGCACCTCATATGCTTGTTATCAGTCTTTTACCTATACAGAAGGGGGGGTGTACACACACTATACAGACTTTAACTGGCTCTAAATGCAGCTGTCTCACTGAACAGAAAATTATTGCGGCCATACAAGTCTTGGTTTTTAAGTTGAATTCTTGTACAGCTCTGGGCTGTTTGTCACCTGTGGCTGATGGAAGCATATTTTGTGGGGTTTTTTTGAGGTGCATATTAATGCCAATAGTCATCTTTCTCTTGGATGGCATCTTCTCTATTGTTTGCAAAAATAATGTTTTGAGCTGCAATGTCTGACAGCTTATTGGTAAAACTGAGTTTTAGAATGTCATGGAAAAAATGAGTACACACGACACAGGAATAAATTAAGATGTGGTTGTCTCTACAATACATGAAAGGATTTTATACTGAAAAGAACACTTTGTATCTCTCTTTCTTTCTCATCATTTCTTAAACCTGTTTTACCTTTAGTTTTCTTAAAACTTGTTCATCTCATGTTTGCTTGTTTGCCTGTTGGGATGGGGGGCATGGAGTTTTATGTAATTTTAACTTAAAATTGTGTGCCAAATAGTGTGGAAAGTATGTGAATTTATGTGACTGCCTCCAAAAATGAGGAATAATGATCAGATGAACAATAAATCCTGTTTTTTCTCTTCATGCTCAGGTCCTCGTCCAGATCACCCTCCTCATGAGAGGCATTCTCCAGCTAACAGAGAACGTTCTTCTTCACTCCAGGGCATGGACATGGCCTCATTGCCACCACGTAAACGTCCCTGGCATGATGGACCAGGGACTTCTGACCACAGAGAAATGGATGCTCCAGGTGGACCTCCAGAAGAGAGGGGCAAAGGTAAAAAGCCTCTTACATTGAAAACCTCATGTAACACTGGCACATTTTTCAACAGCAGTAGGCTTATCCAGAATTCCTCGTCTATTCAAAGGGGATAAGCTCAACTGGTAAATATGTGATCTTACCAGCTGTGAACCTTTAGACCAATCTTTTAGGAACACAGGAATGGAGGGATTTTCTGGGACACTAGATCCAAATCTTGTCTCCAGCATCATATAATCCTCTTCTGTATTGCTCTGTTCAAAAGCAGTTAGTTTTTTGGCTCCCTGTTACTCCAGTTGGAAAACTCTTGTTAAGAGCTTTTTTCCTCTAATTTTCTGAATAGTTATTTGTTAATGTTTGTGCTTGTGGTAGCATTCTTTAACTCAAATATCTTTCCTTTCTCAGACTTAATTCTTTTGGACTTAATAAACCCTAACTTTTTTTTAAGTCTTTCCTTGCAAGTTCTCTACTTGTAAGAGTGTAAGCATGACCATTCCTGATCAGACCAAAGTCCATAAAGCTCAGTAGCTCATCTTCTACAATAGCCAGCAGCAGGTATTGAGGGAAGAGTCTTAAGACCACTGTAGGAAGGTCCCCGAAATGCTCTCTAAACCTATGAAGATCTGTAGTTCAGTGACTTACTGAAAATATTTTTTAATATTTAATGGCTTTTGACAGTTACCTTTTGTGTGCTTCTCTTAATTGCTTTAAGAATCATACAAACTTTTTACATCCACAACATCCATGGACAGAGTTCTAAAACTTACTTGCAGTAGACTATGCTTTAAAAAATAAAGGAAGGAAGGAAAATGGTGTTTTCTTGTTTTAAGCCTATCATTCACTAATTTAATTTCACTTGATGATGTCTTGTGTTTTAATTGGAACAGTTGAAAGTTGATCCCTATTATTTCTCAATGCCACTTCTGCATCGAACTCCACCATTTCCAGCCTGGATTTCTACAGTTCATTTGGTTTTGTTCTGCTTTTAACATTCTTTCCTAATAGCTCCTTATGTCATGTTTCCCTCTTTAACTACTAAAGTCACACAACACTGTCATGCAACTAGCTACTGCAACCCACAAAATACATTCTTTGGGAGTTAGTAGCTTGGTCAGAGCCTGTTAGTGTGTATGCCATTTCCACAGTCATCCCATTAGCCTTGTACCAGTTCTTGATCTTTTTTCTTCTTACAAATCTCAGGATTGCTGTTGTCTTTTTTTAATGTTGGCATTTTTAATATCCTCATATTGACTACCCACTGTGAGGTAGTGATCAGTGACAGAGATCCTTCTCAGGTGCTTCCAGATGCTGAGCTGCCAGCCTATAGTTGAATTTTTTCTTGTTAGACCTCTACTGCACAGTTTTGTCTTTGACACCACTGAATTTCATCTCACTTCTCTTATTGTTGTCCTGAAGCTCATTTAGTTTTAACTGTATGCTGGTCCTCCTCTGCGTGGACTGTATTTCCAGTGTTGTATTAACAGCAGGTTTTATCATTCATTCACAGATGTTTTTAATAAAACTCTGCTGGTAAACTTCCTCTATATCAATATTTTTTCCTTTCGTAACTGTATGTTGTGTTTCTCATTTAGCCAGCATCTTATCAAATCTGTAAGGATTCCTTCTCCTGCTTCAATAATAATTTATGATAACTTTATCATATTTTCACTGAAGTCAGAACAACTGTTAACTACCAGACTTGTGGTGCCTAATCAACTCATTAATGTACCAGATAAAGTTCAGAACAATGGCAGAAAGCCTGGTAAAGAAAACATAAACAATACTTTTTTAATATATGGGCTGTGACACATTCAGTTGTACTGGTAAAGTAATTTGAAGATTAAAACTTCATGAATTACAAACTCTGTGGAACAATGTGGTCTCTATTTGAGATAGAACCAAGCAGAGTCAACAAAAAAATAACTCTTGCTGAAGTGGAGCAAAAATATCCTCATTTACCTGTAGCACATATCCATAAAGCACTGTTACTACTAATTATTTTTTTTCTAAATACTGCTTGTTATTTTGAGCTAATGACTTTGTCGGTTTTTATGTTAATTTACATATCAGTACTAAAAAGATGTGTGAGAAGTAGAAAATCCTGTTGCTGACAGTAAGAGCTCATGGAGTTTGTGTTCCTGGTTAGCAGCAACATAGACCATTTTTCTATTATTTCTAGCAAAAACCGGAACCAAACACTGTTACTGTCTTCACCACCAGCCTCAACTGATCCATCAGTGCAATGTCTTTGTTTAGGGGGAAAAAAAAAGTGTTTTCCCATAAAAATATACAGAAACCCACAGATGGTGTTAAAGCATAAGAACCCGGGATGCCTGGCAGTTCTGGGGACACCATGACTGTCACTGTTCCAACTCACTTCATTGATTGCTGACTGTATCAGATGTAATCTCCTTGAATTCCCAAGGAATTGCTTGATTGCTGTCCATCTTCTGACTGTAATGGAGACACTAAATCTATGTAAGAAAACCTGTGTAGAGGGAGGAGGCATAAAATTCCAGGTCTCAGCTGCATTTGGTCTGTGAGTGATTATAGCACAGAACAACTAGGTAAATACATGGTATTGCTGAGAAGAGGCATGGCTTAGACATCAACATTGGTAACTGATTGTGCTTCCTTTTCAGGACGAGGAAATTCGGGACCTTCACAGAGAGCAGCAAAATCCGGGAGGTCTAGTTCTTTAGATGGAGACCATCATGATGGATTCCACAGAGATGAAGCTTTTGGTGGAGGCCCTGCAGGAGGCAATAACCCTTCTCGAGGAGGAAGGAGCGGAAGTAATTGGGGAAGGGGAAATAACATGAACTCCGGTCCATCAAGAAGAGGAGCATCTAGGGGTGGTGGAAGAGGCCGATAGAAGAGGCTTTGACTGGGTCACACCCAGTCCTTGCTGGACAATATTTAAATAGACTGCTACTCTGGACTCTATAAGAGAAAGTAACCCTGCAACGCCACAGCCCTGGATTCTTAACTGGGATAACTGAATGTGCGTTAGTTCCTAACAAGGGTCTTTTCCTAGATCAATCAACTGCTACTAGCTGCAATATTGTAGCTAGCTTTCTGCTTCATCCTCTCCACTCCTGTTTTCCTCACCTTCTTTTACCTACTTTGTTTTGTGAAGAGCTGGAATTTTTTTTAAGTGTTGTGAGACATGGAGCATCTCCACAGATTTCAGTTCGCCTCCAGACAGAAACTTGTTTCTATATGTACAGTTTGTCAGAAGTCAAACGTTGGTTTTGTATGAATACAGAATGTAATTTGCGCAAAAATTAACAAAAAAATCAAGTGTGTGATTCTTTACTCACCTATTTTACTATAAAGAGGGTTGTCTTTAGGCAAACTTGTGTATCAGATGGAGCAACAGAACTACCTCCTGAAATCTCAACTGCTTAAAATACTAATAGCTGGTTCCTACTTTGTGGTTTATCATGTATAGAGAACTTTCCTTTTCACCTGTAGCCACAGTTGTCTAGAGATTACAAGTGGTGCTGATGTTAAAATTCCAAACCACGGGAAATCACCGCTGCTTGCTAGTCTACCATCCTGCAAGAGAAAAATGTGGAATACCATTTAGAAAAAGTTGTCATAGACATAGCGAGAGTTATAACCTGGACTGCTAGCAAAACAGACATCATGACAAATACTGTCATTCTATGCTTCACCTGGGCGAGTCAAATATTTTTGTTCAAAACAGCATCTGTTTATAGAAACTGAGGAAAAAGAAGTTTAGCAGCTTGATTAATACGGATGCATATGTTTTACAATGGCTGTAGGATGCGCTGCTTAAGGATACAGCTGTTCAGTAGAGTCTGGTGCATTCACATGCTGAAGTGCAAACCCTGATAGCTGATCACTTTAGTCTTAACATTTTAAAGTATTATTTTCTTTAGGATATTGTTTCCTAGTTTTATTAGGGGAGGGAAATGAGGAGGAGGAGTTATTCTCATTTCCCACATTTCATAATAAAGCTGCTTACCACCCAGAAGTTTCTTTTTTCCCCATAACTCATTCATATTAATCATCTCCAGTCACCAGGTTACCAACAGGCTCCTTTAATACCTAAAGCCTCAATGAAAATTTTATCACATTAGCACATGTTCTAAAGCCAGCTCTCAGGAAGGTCCTACATTAAAAATATAGGATATAATGTATAATAAAAAATATCACTACCAGGCTTCCTCCATCCCTGAATTTCATGTTATAATGTTCAGGATCATATGGCAATGTAGCTCTATAGCTGACAGGGCTACTGCAACAACACAGCGATACACAGCAGCTGTTTGCATTCTCAGACAGTCACCTTCACTAAAGACTGCCTTCAGTCATTATGGCCTGTCTTATTGAAAGAGCTCAAAGAACAGATGTTTAACTGCTCTTCTCTTGGTTCAGTCAGTCACACGTGGGGGTTTTTTCTTAGTTTTTAATTTGTAGTGTATAAAATGGCATTTGAAAATTATAGTTGTTAACTCCAATCATTAGCCTATAGAATCCTTGTCATGGGGCTCTAGGGAGACAGAAGGGTCTTAAAGGAATTGACTGGGAAGCAGCTGAGATGCACCTGATATGACAGAGTTTGTCCTTTGGGGGGGGAAATAATTTTTTTTTACCTCCGAGGAAGGGCTTTGGTCACATTTGGTATACATCTGGGAGTTGGGATCTGTCCTGAAGTTTTAATGATAAATACCTATGACTTAGTAGCAAAGTAGAAAGCTTGTCCTCTCTCTTCTTTTTTTTTTTTTTTACAAGCCCTATATATTTTTAAGGGGCTGAAATTCACTTTTGTCCAATAGTTAGAATATGTGATTTAGAGGATGAGCTTTTGTCGTTAGTTAAACCACAGTCCTCTACCAAAACAAGTCAGAGTGCACCTAATAATAGGAAACAGAGTTTTCACTATCTAGACAAAAGGGACTATGCTTGTTTTTCCTCTGATGGTTGGTGAACTCCTTAAACCACTATGGTACTTGGTGTGAAGTAATACTCTTCCTCAAGGAACACTTTTTTAAAGTAAGTTTTTAAATATTCCACTATCAATCATGGAATATGCACAGAAAGTCATAAGAAAATTGGATAGTTAGCTAGCTTTCGTATAAAAATCTTAGGTGACAGCATAGCAGGAGAGACAGAAGCTTCACAGTCTGCTACCCTGACCCACCACTATTGCTGGAAAATGGATAAAATTATTTAGTGGGAATATACTTCTGTACACTTCAGGTCAAGTTCTTTGACAAACACTGTACATAGAATCCTCATGCTCCACCTGCTAGTTTACAGCTTCACCTTGTCTAAGACCCCTTTAATTGGACACTGCTGTTAGGAATAAAATTAATTTCATATGCTATAGCTTAGAAGCTGTAACAATGAGAGAACTAATTTAATGTTATCAGATAGCTCTGATCTACATTTTTAAGGAAAAGAAGTGACCATTGGTGGAATGTCTATACTGACATTTGGTACACATACTTTTATTAAAGAAATCTATGTACATTTAAGTACCCTCATGTAACAATTTCAGTTTAATGTGGAGCAAGTATTAGGTGAATATGCTAAACCCTCAGTAGTGATAGAAGGTAAATATTGCAGTTTGACTTTTATGAGGCACATACACACGGTGAGACGCTCACTGGGGCCCTGAGCAGGTTAGGCCTGGCAGTCCCATTTATTGGCAGCAGTGCAGTACACAGCCCATCCTGAAGTGCCCAGCTCTCAGCAGGGACTGTCAGCCTGAGTTCAGCACCTTCCCAAGGCTGCTTGGCTTCTGCATTGAAACAGAGCTCTGCTAACTGCTACAGGCTCTGGCTAGTTACTAGCAAATCTATTTTTTGAAGGTCATGCTGTGGTAAGTAAGCAATTCCTGCCCAAGATGAGAGATTTAAAAAAAATGTATATATATATAAAAAAAAAGTTTTAAGAGATGAAGCTACCCCTTTAGAGCCCAAGTATTTGCTACCTTACAGCAGCTGTAAGGCAGCAACACCTGCAAACTCCCAAGGTTCTGAACTAAGAAAAGCACCTTTCATCCTATCATCATCATGCAAGAAAACTCCCCTGACAGGTACAGGTAGTCTGTGTCACCCACAGCCCCAGGAACAGTTGTTTCACTTACTGGATGGTATTTTAAAGATGGTTTTTAGAGAGAAATGCAGTTCAGTGGCACACAGTATTCACCCCTGGTCTGAGGTGGCCGATGACCGCACTATGCAGCGCCTGAAGCATGTGTTCAGAGCGCAGGGGCTGGCGCAAAAACCAGTCCCTGTCAACAGCGGTTGTGACCGTCCACCCCCACCTGGCCAGCTTTTGCTCCGTCGTCTCCGTGTTTCATCAGTCAGCCCCAGGCACCGCTGCTGCACAGTACCTGCCTCTCAACGGCACGGGCAAGTCAGTCCTTACATTGCATCGGCTCCGGCATCTCACTCACAG
>NW_010115394.1:71232-71503 GCF_000699245.1 Pterocles gutturalis
CTACGGAGCTAGCTTTGCAATAAGGCAAAACCCCGCGCTGGGGGCCGGCTCGGCAGGCTGCCACCAACGCCGCTGCCCCGGAGCACAGCGGGACCACTTCAGGGAGCCCCCGGGGCCGTTCTTGGGTTTCTTGCTCAAGAGCTGGAAAGGCAAACAGCGCGGGAAGGCGCCGGCGGTGAAGAAAAGCGGCGTAAGACGGCTCCATCCTCGTCCCCGTCTCGCAGAAGCGTCTTCGTGCCCCCCGCGCCTCGCCTGGCGCCAGCCCGACTTC
>NW_010115395.1:0-55741 GCF_000699245.1 Pterocles gutturalis
CCAACTTGTACTGGTACCTGGAGTTATTTATATTACATTGCCTACTACAAAACCAGAAACCCTTAAATACTATAGCATTGAGTGTAATCCATACTAAAGTTAGGAAAAAAGTTAAATTCTTATTCAGTTATACACATCTTGGAGCTTATAGTACACTGCAACCGATGTAGATACTGTTTAGATTTATTCCAGCAAATTAAAACTGCACCTTGTGCAATGTTTACACTACTAAGCTCATAATGTCAAAACTCAAATTTTACATTACATTTATAAAATTCATTTAACTGCTATATCGTTCCCAGTTTCTACACTGGGAAAAGACCCGTTTTTCATGAACCTTGCCCATATCAGGCTGTTCTCATTTGCTCCTTCAATGCTCCTGTAAGACATTCTGAAGAACTTGTGGACTACAACTAAGAGAAATATGCAACAGACAGAGCCATGAGTAAAGAAAAAGTTCTAATAAGAATTTTTTTAGAGGATAGGAGGCAAACACAGGTTCTTCCTAACTTGTTCCTTCACTCCATACATATACATTTTGCAAGCAATATATGGTTATTTCATCCAGATAATGTTTTCCTAGCTCACTTATGAAAACTGAAATGTCAAAGTCTTATGAAAGTTAAGATATATATCTGTTGCTTCTCCTGTATTTACAAGAACAGAAAATCTCTTATAAAAGAAAATGTGATTCATTTATTATTGGTTTGTTCAACCCTCCTGTGAAAAGTGTTCTATTTTGCCTAATGAAACTCAAGTTACACTAGGCTTTTTGGTTTGGATTTTTACCTTGGAGGTCAGCTGGAGCACTTGATGTAGCAGTTGGTAGACACAAAATGTACCAAAAATGATTAAAGAAAAAGTTGTGTCTGGAATCCCATGTTAGGTCCTAATCACAAAATTAAAGATTTCTAGTCTTTGTCATTGGCCCAGTGGGTTATTAATAATTTTCTCCAGTATGGAATTGCATAAAAAGGAGAAATCTACAAGTCCTGATCTCCTTTTATTTTACCATCTCTGTCTACTTTTGCCATCAAAGTCTATAGATTTGTGGTTTATGCAGTTTTCTGAGAACTGTGACCTTCAATGAAAAAAAAATGTCCTTGTGGTAAGTTCATGATTGAACAGGTGGGCTGCAAGAAACTGTCCTGCAAAATATGAATTTAAAAATACAAGGATTACCCTTTATGCCTTCATTTAAGGAAATAACTTCACCACCACTCTCAGCTTTTAACTACATCAATAGAAGGAAGTAGCTCCTTTTGCCACTTAGCTACGTATGCAAGAACTGGTTAAAAGACAAGAATCAAGATAATTGTACTCAGCATCTCTTTATAAAGTCTTGTTCTATCAGACAATGAAAATCATGTTGCTTAAACTACGTACTGGATCTATCCTTTGATTCGTGCATCTTTTAGAGTTGCAAGGTTCCTTGGATCAATTAGTGGTATGTGCAATAAATACACGTCAAAGAAATTTTCAGTGATATTAATATGATGCGTCATTTAGATAAACAGCACAAGGAATTAGAAGTCTTTTTCCTCTGCAATCTTTAGATCATGTTACAAAGTTTCTTTCTAGAGAAATCATGTATATCTTAAAATCAATACCAATAGGAGTAAACTATACTGTTGAGAATGATCATAGATGAATTAAAGATTATCTGGTTTTGCACTCTGACTGCACACCTAAATTATCAACCAAGTGTCGTTTGGCCTTTCTTGTTTCCAGCAGCTCCCAGTCAAATAAACAATCATTGCAAGGCTTTTTGCAGGCAAGTTGTCTCATTTGTAATGTGTTTAGCAGCTCTGGTTATGCTTTTATAATTCTTAAAGAAAAGCTTAGACAACTAAAATTGTTTGCTTGTCAAAAAAATGATCTTCAAACTGAGGTGGCTGTTCATGTTTTCCTAATGAACAGTTTTCAACATGGTATAGCATCACACACAAACATGCATTAAAAATTATAGCTGTGATGCAATGCTTTTCCTGTCAAGTATAGACACATTCAATGGAACACAGTGTAGAGTAACTAATTGTTAAATATCACATTCTTTCATGCTTCCTTTTCCATCCCCCTTTATTACCAGTCTGGACACTACCCTCCTGCCTTGTGCGACCACCCTATGTACTTTTATTACATGATAGTTTTTGCTTTATATTCATGTTTTAAAAACAATATACTCATTATTTTTAGCAGAATTTAAAACCTTAAAGATTTTAAACTTTTGTGCTCAGTTAAATGGAAGTCAGGATGCAGAAGAGAATACAAAATAACGTGAAGGTTTTGTCTGTTGAAATGTAAAGGTCTCAAATCTGATTTTTTATATTTGAGGTGGTTATCTGAACTTTTTCTGCACTCTGTAGCTAGAATAGAGCAATTCTGTAAGATTCATCGCACTTTAAAGGACATTTCTTGTATAGGTCAGATGAATCACACACTAGAAATGCTCAGCTTTCTCCACCAACTAGAGAGAGGGCCTAGTGCAATTTACGTAAAGTAGTTCTCTGCATAACATATATGCACATTTGTTCAGATAAATCCTTTCCTGTGAACCTTATTTTACCATAGCTGACTCATGAGGTACATAGAATATATGCTTTGGAGGTTGAATGTGTATTCTATAGTACTTCGCTCTATTTATAGTATTGTAAACAAACACAGTACTAAAAGTAGTCAGTGTATAACCCTGTAAACTGAAATATGCATGGCTGAAGTTATACTGTAATACAGAATGCTCTTCTAGGGGTTTTGTTTTTTTTTTTTTTTTTTTTTTATCTCTTTGTGTCAGGGCTGTTGGCTAGGAAGAAGCAGTTGGTGAGTTATCATCCTCTGCTTTACTGCATGTCAACATACTATGGATAGGTGATAATGTCATGTATTGTGTTATAAATGTGTGTCTACCAAATCACACAAGCTCACATGTGCACTGGTTTGTCATTAAACACCCTGGAAGACGTTAGATGGAAAAGGAAAAGGTTTTTTTTTTTTTTCCAAATATTAAAACCAAGTATATTACTGTGAAGTATAGTCAGCTACAAATTATCTTTGAAGAAGTTATCTGAGCCATAAAGGACAGACAACTTGGGTCCAGGCTGAACTCTATGCAAAGCAGTGAGCAGAGCATAACTTTGAATGCTGCTTTAAACCAGCACAGAGTCCTAGAAAAAGTTTTATCAGATCTTGCTTGCCTTCACACAAATTCATCTCTTCACCTGCATAACATGTTCCCAGAGCAGGTCTGCAGGTTCCCCAGGGATTCAGTTCACATCCAACAGTCCCATAGCATCGTCGTGTGGAAATCACTGTCTCCATATCCATAACAAAATATCAGGCTAATTTAGCAACACCATGAAAACTTAAGCAATTTCTCTGGGACAGCATGACTCCTTGTCCATACTGTTAAACATTTTCTTCCTAGAGAAGGATTTTGTCCATTTTGCTGCCTGGGAGCAGGCAGTGTAATCCTCCTCTTCAGTCCTTGTCTGGAGAGAGCTCATTGAAATAGACAATGCATACCTAAAAGGGTGCCTACTTACATAGAAATAGCTTCACAGACAACATTGAGACATGTAGACTCTTGACTGAATTACCTCTTTCCGGAACAGTGACAACCAAGTGCTTCTGGAGGGACCCAACTGTTCAGTACTGAATTAAAGCTAATAAGCAATATAAAAAAAAACGTTATGTGACTATTGCAGGGAATCCTAAAAAAGAATGACAGACCTGAAAGGTGCAATTTACTGCCAAAGTCTTGTGATGAAAATAAAAATAAACAGAAAAGCAATTCAGAGAACACAATGAAACAATCTGTACTTAAGCCGAGTAAGATGCGTCCTTCTAAGCCATGTCTGAAAATTTAAGAGGTACCGAGAAAGGGAAAAGATATTCTGAAGAGAATAAAGGACAAATAATTTGTACAACTCCAAGCAGTCCAACAAGAACTATTGAAATTCTGACAATATTTCACTGCTAGGGAAGCATTTAATTTCTGTCGAATGTGCTTAAAAATATTCCTTAACATAAAGGAAGTTAATAACACCATCCTGATTCATCGGTCTCATAAATTTGTTTATCAGCCAGTGTAATTGCTTTAGTAAGCATCAATGAACCTGTCCTGCCCTTGCAGTGACATCACATCTACCTTATCAGTGCAATTCCATTGGTTTTAAACCTAAAGTACTTCAGATCATAAAATATAATGCATCATTAAAATATTAATGTAAATGTTGGAAACATATAACTAAATTTCTCTCGGCTCTTAGTTCTTCAGAATATACTCAGGCAAGAGTGTCACACATCATAGTAAAATATTATTGAACAGGAAGCAAAGAGAGGCCTGAGCTGCAGTACTATTATGTGCTTATTTATAAATATCTCTTTACAGCCTCTTGGTTTTAGAAATTTAAAATGTATTCTAGTATCGGTGGTGACAACAGTAGAATCTGCCATATCACACAGAGATTGCTGGTTTCCAGTCTTAAAACAACAAAGAAAAACTCTTAATTATTAATCTCCAGCAGACAAAGTATCCTTTATTTGCACATTTGCAAGTCAAGGGATTGGGGTTGTTTGGAACTGTGGAATCGGCAAAAGGGAAACCCTTCCTACACCATTGACAGGGCGGCTGGGGGGTAAGGAAATGCTCCCTTCCACAGATTCCATCATAAAGGCAAAATCCTGAAAGAGACAGGAGGGGTAACACTTTAGATTGCTGCAGCAAGATTAAGCACAACACCAGAGACATCATCTGCGTAATTACCTTAAATCTGATTCAAGGTATGGGACTCATCTCACTTTACTGCCTAAAAGGTATGTGTATGCTTTTGGATTACTCAGCCTGAGTTCGTTTTACAGTCAACAGAGAGAAACGGTCATATTCAGGACAGATTTGAATGGAGGTGTTCTAGGTGTCACTTGTAGACTGAGATGTGTACTTTTAGTCAGATGATTGCATTCTTTGGAGGAGCCCATCTAAGTTTTTCAAACAAAGTGACTGAAAGGATCTTATCCACACTACAAGAAGAAAAGAAACAATATTTGGGGATCATCTTTTACTATATGTTTGTTGAGCACCCAGTGCAATAACATTTTCACACTTAAGCTTCCTTTGAATTCTGGTCTAATAAAGATAAAATATAGCAGCAACATCATAGACATATTATATAGATATTTAAAATCCCTTATAAAATGTATTTGGTTTACTTAATAGCTCTCTTGTATTTACTTCAAAGTACATAATTTACCAGTTTAAAATTTACCATTTTGTCCAGGATAAAAATAATTCACACTTCACTACAAATTTACTTTTTTTTTCTCTATTTCTTTTATGAGAATTTATCTAGGAGATATAATCAACTGTCACTACTAGATGGAAGGGCTTGTACTGAAATATTGTTAAGTCTAATTCCAGATGAAGCACTTCACTGAAACTTATTGGTGTTAGATAAACACTGGTTTGAATTCTGAAAATGGATTCTGGAATAAATAATCAAAATACAGTTCTCTTATTATTGTCTGAGTTGTGCTCAGGACATAAAATAACAATATCTTTATTATATTTGAAAGAAGAGAGAGACTTTTGATTAGTGCTGAGATGGAAAGAACATTTGAAAATATGGGAGTGACAAGGTCACTTGTTCTATACTTATTGAATAACCCCTCTGGGTAATGGGAGGAAATGTTGTTTCTGAAGGCTATCTACACAGTATTCCCAGTGCCAAAATGCATTAGATACAATAAGGGATTGGAAAGGAGAGTAAAACTTGTCAGGCAAATGAGGAAATCTGAACAGAAATCAATAATTGAAGATACAAGCACTATAATTAAACAACTGGTTTATTTTACAAATTCTATTTTTAAGAACCTACAACAACGTTTTAACCAGAGATGAGATATGCTTGAATCAAGACATTTTCAAACAAGGACCTAACCTAACAGCCGTAGGTTTTAAATGGAGTGGGAAGAGTATAAGAAAGAACTAAATTATTCTATTTCTGCCTTGCTACCCTCCTCTCTGCCCCCAAGCACTCCCCTCCCCCCAGTCTGTTTTTGAGAAATCAAAAACATATATTTTGGTTCCCACCTGTAGAACTCTTTCTTGGATAAGAAAGACTTACTTTTAAAGGTTTGTGAGCTTTTCTTAATAAAATCAGAATAAACATGAGACTACAGAAGTTTTATGTCTGAAAACAGCAGAGTGTTTGGACATTTAATCAAATCCCAGAGGAAAAATTTTGCTCTCTGTAGACGGTATTTTAAAAATTATTTTGCTAAGACATTAATTTCATAACTGAACTTGTGAAACCTTACTGTAGAATAAATTATTCTGGGGATGACAACTGTTATACCTCTCAAGAACTCTTACACGGCTGAGGAAGCTTTAGATAGCACAGTTTGATTTTCAACTCCCTTTTTTTCTATACTGGATCAAATCCACAAATATTCAAGCAGAATGGAAAAAATGTGAAAGGCAAATGAAAAAGGGTCTTCAGAACCCACTTGAAGTCTAACACAGTTTCATCAAATTCCCCACAACTGAGCTTTTGTGGAATTCAGATGTGAAGTCCTTGAGATACAGTCAATTGCAATATAATTGACTGTATTGCCTTTCTCCCTCTTTCCTAATACTCCAGCTGCTGCAAGCTACCCATTTGCAAAAAAAACAGTGCTACCCATTACAACACGTATGGCTTTGCAATTTCCATATTATCCATTACCTGGAATATTCCATGACATCACATAATAATTTAAATAAATTAAAATGTACCTTTGCTTATTATTTACACTTTAGTTATGCTAGCAGGTAACACTGACAAATAAGAGTTCCAAAACTAAAAGAATAACTTAGGTTGACATAGTCAAATGCTGAAGAATATGAAAAAGAGCATCTGTGGTGTTAATCTCATAAAAATATGAAACATTCATGTGGCACAATTCTGAGGCCATAACAATAGGTACAAATGGTAAGGTCAGTGTTGAAAAAAGTCCTGAAAAACCTGTGACTGAAAGAAGTAGAGAGCTTACTGACAAGTTTTTTTTTTAACGTGGCAGCAAACAAAAGGGAAGAAAAGATGTATGCATGGAAGGATTGTATACAAGAGACTAAAAAACAGCTTGGAGAACAAGATGCATTTGTCTTTATGAAGAGAAGGATTCAATCACTATGAGCTGTATTGCACTGACCTCTCCATGAATCACATCTTTAAAAAAAAAACTAAAAAAATGTGTAGTACAACAATAGATCAAAGATGATTATTGACAGAGGCTATGTTGGCACTTAGTATCCACAGAATATAAACATAGTAATAATCTAAGAAGTGTGGCTGTTTTTGGGGGTTATAGTGACTACTAATAACCACCTAAAAGAGATATTAAACTTCATGTTTCATGATGTAAAATAAACATAGAGACCTCTTATCAATGAGGGACAGTGGGAGAGAAGTGAATGGGGAAGATGATCCCTCATCTCTTCTGCAATGTTTCCTTGCCTCTTACTGTGAGTACATGGGTTTCAAGAGCAGAAACACTTGCTGCCTCCTCTTCTGCATGGCATATAAATATTTCTGGGGAATCTTTGATTCGGTTGTGCTATCCAGTCAATCTATTCAAATTCATACCTGACATGAATCTTGAATTCAGTTGAATTTCAACAGATTTTATGTTGCCTTACAAAATTCCCCTATTCTTTACTACATTCTGAATGATTTTTAATTATATTAGAAAAATAAAATAGCATATATTAAAAAAAAAACAAACCTTGGGTAATCAGGTAGTATTTAATTAAATACTCTAGTGAGACCACTTGAATTTTTTTTCTAAGTGGGTTTTCAGCAAATCTGCTGACCACCAGAAAGATATGAATTCAATTTTTCACCACAGAAAGGGAATATGAAATGTGTGTTACCATAAAACACAAATTTTATAATGATACCAAACTGTTGTTAGACTAAAATGTTCGTGTAACTCTAGCATGTTGGAAAAAGTATGTTGAATGATCCTTAAGCTTACCTTTGCACCTTCTTAGAGGGTTCCTCTCAGCGTGCTGTTAGATTGTAAACTAAAACAAATGAGGCTGCCAAGTGCAAAAAAAGACTCATGAGTGTTTACATTGTGGGTGTGATTTTCCTACAGTTATATATAACCCATACAAATTAGTTATTCTTTTGCTTTTAGTGTTAACAATGATCTTCATAACAAAAAAACAAATACTTATATTCAGAGATGTTAATGATTTACCCTCTGTCCTGTTTCAGCTGGCATGGAGTTAACTTTCTTCATAGTAGCTAAGAGGCTGTGCATTGGATTTGTGCTGAGAAGAAAGCTGATAACATACTGATGTTGGTTGTTGTTGCCAGAACAGTCAAGGACTTCTCAGCTTCTCTGCTGTGCAAGTATCTGCAGGTTTAGAAGAAGCTGGGAGGGAGCAGAGCCCCAATTGCTAGCTTAGGATTTGACCTTAGGTTTAGGATTGAGACTTAGGTTGGCCGATGGTATATTCCATATCATACACATCAAGCCCAATATTTAGAGGACGCCCTGTCCCAAAGTGCTCGTTCTTGCTCCAGACTGTGTCCCTCTGGGTCGCCCCTCCCTCAGGGTCATCTCCGTCCTTCAGACACTCGATGTCTTATCTCCATTCTGGGATTGCAGTTTCGGAACTCTCCCTGCACCAGGATCCTTAGCCGGGAATAGGCTGAGCCTTGGTCATCAGGTGGTGAGCAGTATCACTGTGTATCACGCGTTTGCATCTTTGTATATACTACTATTATTATTATAATTGTTATTTTCAATATTATTGTAGTTTAGTTATTAAACTGCTCTTATCTCAACCCACGAGTCTCTGTTCTCTTTACCCCTTTAATTTCTCTCTCCCATCCCCTGGGTGGGGAAGTGGGGAGGGGGAGCAAGTGCTTGTTGTGGTGTTTGAATGCTAGCCAGAGGTGTAAACCAATGCATCCCTAAAACATAATTTGTCCAGCATTTTTTTTTCTAGATGAATAATTATTTTTGATTTGCCTGAAAAGGTAAACCTACAATTTGGCTGATTAGTTTTTCCTCCATTATTTGAGGATTCAAAAAAAGGCAAAGTTCGTATTTGGTATGCAGCTTCATTTACCTTTGCATTCATAGCAACAGCTCAGTGAAGCCCTGTGACTCACTGATGAACTTTGACCATAGCCGTCAGCTTTCTTCCACTTCCAGTCATGGTCCTGGCGAATTTTAGAATCCAATGAGACTAACCCAAGAGCAAGACAGAGAAGTGGAGTAAAAGCCTGCAAATTAATTAAGTCGAGGAGAAAAAAGTGTATGTGGGGGTAATCAGAAAGCAATGAAAAGCACCTTACTTTCAACTTATAATGTTGCCCTACTTTATTTGTTGCACTAATTTATGGGTTAATTTTTAACTTAAACGGAAAATCCCTGTATTTTGAAGTAATACATGTAATAATACTCTGTTAGGATAGTTTCAACACTGTGTCTGTTTACTTGTAGATGATTTTCAATACAAATACAGTAAAGAAATCTTACATTTGTTGTTGATAACTGTTATGAAAGAGTATGCGTATGGTACAACTAAATAAGAAATTCTTCCCCTGAGAATAAAAATAACATATTTAGATATGCCATTGCATAAATGGTTCCTTTGTATTAGATTAGATTTCTAAAAACAACTTTCTTAACCCTCAAAATATATACTTCTGTTTATCAGATCCCAAGGCCAGTAATTAGGCATATAGACAGCAGAAGCATTTCCATAATAATTAATAGATTTATGTCCTTTTACCAAAATGACCAGATCCAAAAGGGATATTGTTATATTTGAATTGCAAATGACTTAAAGTTTCCTATGTGGCTTCAGGGTTTATATACCATGTTAGGCAGTCATGTTCCCCATGCATTGAACAAGGGAACTTGGGATCTTAATTGTGTTAAACAGGAACTCAGTATCTGTAACTTGCTCTTGCTATTTGTTTTTTAAATTATCATTCTGGTTAAATTGTCAGACTTGCTCTTTGAAGAGAGACAATGAAAGAGCTGGAGGGCTTAGGACGTGCGCTCTCAGGCCCCTGATGACAGTAATGGGTGTGACTGTCCTAGCCCAGCCCCTTTGGGGTCTCCCCTGATCCACTCACAACCTGGGACCCCATTTCAACCCCTCATGGCTGTAAGTAATGGAAGTATTGGGATGCAAGTATTAATCTTTCCAAGGTGGCTCAAGACTACTGTGGGGAGGGTGTACCACTCTGCTGTAACCACACTTCACATTGGGTAACCCAGTCATAACTTTTCCCATCAGTGGATCTTCTCTTTCTCTCCCAGTGGAAATTCTAACTTCGGGTTGTACATCAGCATTTGAAGAATCAGATACTAGTTCTGTACATATATTTCCTCTTTGCCTCAGAAGTAATTTCTAAATAAGGGTCACTCAGCATGATTTCCTGTTTTGATCCTTTTTGAAAACTACTTTATGGCATTCATTAAGAAAATTAACTAGCTTTGCAGCACCACATTATGCAATTAACAGTTCCCTACATCTACTGAGCTTTCAACACTAGCAGCCTTTTATTAAACCTACTATCTTTCAATCTGCAAAGAGAAAATGTTTTTGCAGGGAAATTTAGTGTGTATCAAATAACCAGCTGAAATATCAAGGAAGAGAATAAAATGTACAGTATGCAAAACATGGTCAACCATTTCTGTAAAATGGTGAATTTTAATTACTATAGCTAATTGCAATACTGCTACATTACTCTCGCATCACAAATATACACTAGGTTAATGTGAATTGGAGCACTTGGTTGTTTTCTTACGTATTTAGAAATGTCACTCTTTAAGTTGTATTCTTTCAGCACTCTTTAAAAGTTGTATACTCTATGTTAAACTCATTCTAGTAAGATTAATATCAATTTCTTCAATTAATTTTTCTTCAGGTATACAAATTCCATTAAAGAATAATATAGATTATTACAGCCATGCATTATATAGTGTTAAAGCATAGAATTTAACCTTCAGGAGTTTGCTAATTTAATATAATCAAATATTACAGAATGCCTACCTTTTAGATGAGCATAACATTTTAAATGAATGGAATAAGATAGATTGCCTAGATTCTGTACCAGTTTACATTTAGCTGGAAGGAAACATATATCTGTTTAAGTTGTCAAGGAGAAGAGATGTTCTGCCTTTGAGACACCAAAACAGCAAGACCAAAAGTCATTTGATATTTTAATTTTAGATCATAAATTCCCTGCATTATAAATGATAGTTATGAGAAACATTAAATTCAATGGGGTCCAATTAGCTTGATGTCTAGATTGTACCAGTGCTCCATGATGGTTCAAAATTGGAAGACAGTAACCCACCTTCTGTGCAAGTTCTGTGAGGAACCTGGTCTACTAAGTATGGTCAGTATCAAACAGAATATGTTCAGTAAAAACATCATGACCAAGCTTCCTTTGATTAAGAATAAAAAAAGTATTTAATGAAACTGCTACTGGGGAAGTTGGAACCAAGCTTTAGAATAGCAGACAGTTATTTGGTAAATGCTTTGAAAAGAGAACACTGAATTATATGACCAGCCATATACATTCTGCTCCTAATTTGCAAGAGTTCTCTACTCTTAAGTCTAAAAAAAAACTTTAGGTGTATGGCTGTTTCAGACTTCTTTGTTTTAGAAGGGCTGCAATATAGGCAAGAATGAAAACTTATGATATAACAAAAAAAGAAATAAAAGATATCTCATTTTGTTAGCCATTGGTAAGAGAAGTCCTATATTAAACAGACTGTCTATATGTTGCCCACTTAAGAAGCACTGAGCAAAACACACGGCAGTACGGGGAGATGGGAAGACATAGATCAACTCTGACTTCCTAGGCAAGAGCTCGGCAGGAAACTATTGTGTAGCACTGCAATGTAGGAAAAGCAAATACAATCCGAGGTAAGAGATGAAGTCTGACCTTCACAAAAGGGGGGAACATGAGGCCAATGGGATTTTTAAACTCGAGTTCTCTAGCGTGTGTAAGAAATAAGCTAGGTTTGTTTCCTACCACAAAAAGGTCTGTTTCTATTGGAGGAAAGCAATCTTTTTTCCAGCTCCTGTAGAGACTAGAAAGTTTATTTAAACAGATCAATGAAGTACTGCAGGAAATCAAATCACTTGTCAGGAGGACAGAACAATGGTGAAAGATTAAACATCTGTGGTATAGTTATGTCTTCAGAGTGACTCCTGTACATATAAATGTCTTACTACTGACAAAAATATTTCTGTAGAATTTCTTCCTCCATAGTGATGGAGGATCATTTTCTGCAGCTCTGGATCATCATCTTACAGGTGAGTCTGGATCATCTCCAAATTGAGACAGACTCCAAAATTCATCATTTTCCTTATTATATAATAAGAAAATTGATCAGCTCTGAAGAGATCTGTCACCATGTTCTGGTCTCAACAACATAACAATTTTCATTTGATTATAGAACACAGAAAGAAAAAGTCACTGCCTTGTCATGAATTGATATCAGAGCTAGCTACAGAATCTTTTCCTCCAAACACTTGTGTGGTACACTTGCCATTAGACCACACTACTTTAGACATGCTTGAGAGAATTAACATATCTTTTTTGTGAGGATTGTCAATGCTATTTTTCAGTACTAAATATTCCTCAGGATGTGAACAGGATCAAGCTTATGCATTTAGAGCTCTTAGCAAAGTAGTCCTAATAAAGGAAATGATAATACGACAAAATGTTCACAGTGGTGGATCTGTGCAATTCTAGAGGTTTTTTTTTTCTCTACAAGTTTGTTTTAAACCAGTTATAGGGGCTTTTTTAAGGACAGAAAGTCTACCAACATTGGACTAGATTTCTGCCATTTAGAGCATGCCACCACGGTCCTTCAAAAACCCAATTCTGCTGAGCATAAAGTTCCTAGACTAGTACTTAGCCCATCTTATAGGTCTTCTCTGCAGGACTTAAGGACTTCTTATGCTACAAACAGTTCATTTGGCAGAAGTCTTCCTGGAACAAGTCCACAATTCCACAATCTTGTTTTTTCATCCTGTACACCTCATCACCACTATTTGTTCCACACTAACAAATACAAGAGAGTCTCTCTTTGAAGAACAAAAATTATAATGTGGATGGCTGTGTTGCAGCCTGCAAGGTACCAGATGAGTGAAGGAAGGTCATTCCCTTAGCCTGAGCTGGTTGAAACAGAGAGTCACTGAGAGTCACTGAGAGTGACTTCAAAGGTTAAGTGTTTTACTTTAAATAGATGCTGGATGTCATTTGTCAGATTTACTACTTACTATTTTTTTTTCCAATAAAAGTAGGTTTCTTTTTTTCCTAGCTGTCATTCCAGCAAACATAGCCTAGGATTAGGTTATTTTCTTCTCATACCACCTGTCCAGCGTATAATACCAGAATCTTTGCTTACTGAAGTTTTCTAAGAGCTCAATATTATTTGATGATTTCTGATTTATGCTATTGGAGCATTACACTGGGGTTTGAGATCCTCCAGGCTAAATGATGACCTCATGTGCATTTGTGCAGCCTAGATGTTGATACCAGCCCCTGGTGAGACTGCCCTACTGCAATGAAGGCTACCCTTTGGACTGTAACACTTCGACTGCTGGTGTTAATCTGTGACCAGATAAAACCTTCAACTGCCTCCAGACAATTGCCTCTAAGGGCGAGTTAGTTCTTGAAACTAACACTCACAAGGGGGAAAAAGAAAAAAAAAAAAAAAGAAAAAAGAAAGCTGAGCAAATATGATGTTGAAAGACTGAAGTCACTGACGGAGAACCACAAGATGTTGGTTTTACAGTCACACTCAGGCCACAACACTGCCTTAACAGAACAGTCAATAATAAAGCTGTCTTATGGGAATGAGGAGAAATATTCTCCTCTCTGTCTTTGATTTTCTGCGACTAGCCTAGTTTTTCTTTTCTATAGTTCTCTTCCTGCTGTAAATTTCATTTCCTAATCAAACTAGAAGAAAAAATATGTAAGAAAGGAAAAAAGAGAAACGTTGAATCAAGAAGGTTTCCACGTAACTTAAATGACATTGAATTGCTGATATTCCACATATATTATGGTGCTTTCAAAGAACTAGCTTGTGATGGCCTTCACATGGGAGTACGAGATGGGAGGTTAGGAAAAATGCTACCTGTAGCATTCATGAAGATAGGGAGGAAGTCGTTCTGCTCCCTTGTCTCTCCTGTGAGAATGTTTGGGTCTCAGAGGGTTCCTGAGCTGTATCAGATGAAGTTATGTCTCTGCAATTCTTTAATCAAACTAGAGGAAAATTGCGGTAGCTTGACCCTATCTCTTCCCCTGCATATCAAAGCAGAACGAGAATGCTTGAAAGAGTGCTATCCAAGCAGCACTTGCATCCATTAAAAATCATCATAAGCAGCTGTTTCCATCAGCACACAGATCAAAGGTTTATTACTGTGGAAGTCCTGCATGTTCCCTCTACTGATCTGATCAGGGGGTCTCAACAGGAACAACATTGTAGAGTTTGCAAATGTCTGGTTGAAACTTCTAACACAATAATGCAAAAAAGTCAGGATTTCATAAAAAATTAAGGTGTAAAAACGTGGTGAGTCCTCTGATGGTGGATTTGGCTGTGCACAACGCTGTTCAGAAGCTGTTGTGCCTGCTGTTTTTATAATAGGATTTGGCTGTGTGCAATGCCATTCAGAAACTGTTGTGCCTGCTGTTTTTATAATAGGATGACCTTTTCCACTGCAAAGACACAACCATCACAACTATTAGTAAACCACTAATGAATAGCCTCCTATTGAAACAGCAGTGGCAAAGTAGGAAACTCATATCTCCTACATCCCTTTCACTTCACTGAATTGCGAACTCTGAAACCTCTTTGAATGCAATGCCATTCAGAAACTGTTGTGCCTGCTGTTTTTATAATAGGATGACCTTTTCCACTGCAAAGACACAACCATCACAACTATTAGTAAACCACTAATGAATAGCCTCCTATTGAAACAGCAGTGGCAAAGTAGGAAACTCATATCTCCTACATCCCTTTCACTTCACTGAATTGCGAACTCTGAAACCTCTTTGAAAACAGAACAGACCATCACAACCATTAGTAAAACACTAATGAATAGCCTCCTATTGAAACAACAGTGGCAAAGCAGGAAACTCATATCTCCTACGTCCCTTTCACTTCACTGAATTGTGAACTCTGAAACCTCTTTGAAAACAGAACATTTCAATGAGAGGAATAGCAGGGAAGTCACGCAGAATACTTCCTACTACAAAATTTTCAATTTACTGGCTTTTATTGGTTTTTTTACTATGCATACGCTTAACACATCTGAGCGCAAGTTACTGTTTCTGCTCTTTTTGTGCCTAGGAGCCATTGCTTAACACATCTGAGCACAAGTTACAGTTTCTGCTCTTTTTGTGCCTAGGAGCCATGATCCAGGCAAAAAATTCACCAGGTTATCTAATGTGCAGCTGTGAAGATACATGCTCCTGACTGATCTTGTGCTGCTATCTCTGACTTATGTCAACACTTTTTGTCTACCAGACTTTGCCACTCTTGAGGGGTATGAACCTTAAATAGGTGTAATTAAATATCTCCTCAGAAATGGTAGTCACTTAAGATACTGTATTATTCAGGCTCCTGCTTTTGTTTTCTGATAAAAACACAGGACATGAGACTGTAGCCCAGATTTTAGAGGTAGACACCATATTCTACCTTCAGTTTATAGAAGCTGGGTAATATATTTAGTTTGTGCAAAGTCTTGTCACCCAGAAATTGCTTTGGATTTAGCTGTATATAGAAAAATATTTTCCCTAATACCCAGATATTGCAAAAAACAGGCTACAAAAAAAAAGAAGTATTTCTCCCTTTTGAATTCTCAGTGTTGGTAAAGAAGAGTCTGCAATAAGAAATCTGTGTTACATGAGCTGACTGTTTACAGGCTCTTAGATTTTCTTCAAAAACTTTTAATCTCTTAATGAGACAATTTTTAAATTGAAAAATTAACCACCACGGTAAGTCTGTTTATGTAAGCACATCCTTTCACTTTACAAGGAAAAGTAGAGTTGAGAATGAAAAGTGTATTTTTCAGGGCTTAGAAGTTATATAAGAATACATGATATGTGCACAATGTAGTTAGATAACTTTCACTACTTTAGGAAACCCATCACTTGTAGCAGCCTGTTGGTCATCTCTGGCCAAAATCTTGGGCTGCTCCCAAAGGAGCACAACTGCTCATGCAGGCACCCTCGTGCTTGTGCTTTAAACCTGGAAATGTCATTAGCTTTGGAAAGCTCCCAAAGTATGGTTTATCTAGCTTGATTTCCTGGATTTAAACAACTTATTCCTGATAAAAAATTTTGGACATCAAATTGCATACTATTTGTTGACATGTTAGAATGGATTTGGAAAAGAAATGTATGCTTAATGATGCAAATAGACATCTAGTTAAAGTTTCATAAGCACCAAACCAAACGAGATCACAGGTTGTCATAGATGTCAGTAGAAATTCTAAACCTTTATGTGTATTGTTAAATGTTTGTACATATCTTCAGCCCAAATTTTCATATCTATTTTAGCACTTAACCCCTAATAACTTAAATGGGAAACAAGACCTTAATTACTCATGGAAGAATTAAATGTCTGATTTGCTTTTGAAAACAAATCTTTATTATAGGAACAAATATTTTGAAAACAAATATATATTATATATATTATTATGCAGCACTGACATTATAACCTGAGTAAGCAGGTGTGCTATAGTATGTGCACAAGGATTTGAAAAGATTTGTGAGGCTTAGAGGAAGTTATTCAGTTTTTACAAGCCCAGTTACATCAATTCCTTCATTTCATTGCCATTATCCTTCTTGTTCACTCCATCAGCTTTTTATCTCATTCACACACAAAAAAAATGAAGTTATGAGCTAGCAAAACTGATATCAGAAGTCACTGCTCTAGACTACTGTTTTTAAATTTGCCTATAAATTAAGCCATGAAATGGATTTTAAAATTTTTGATTAAAAACACTAAAGAATGTTTCCAGGAGGGGACAACTGTGCCAAGCTTCCTTCCATAAAGAAGTTTTATAAGTAGGTCATAAACCCCTGCAATTAAGCCAGAAATGCTGACAGACCCCCTAATTTTTAGAAGCTATGTAAGCTGCAGTCTAATCATGTTCTCCCAGAGGGGGAAAATCTCTTTCTTGAGACTAAATTGTAGACTGTAAAATTGTTGTTTTGTCACATAGAGCTCTGAGTATATGATAAAGAAATGTACAGCAAAGAAGAAATGTGTTGTTACTATAGCAACTAAAATTCAGAAATATATCTGAAAATTACTATTTTTAAAAAATGTATCCTATGAAACATTTCTCAGTCTTGCCTAATTGTGTTACATGATATGACTTTCATATATTAACATGGGTCAGAAGAACTCTGAAGCTACACAAAAATTACTGGAGGTAAACAAATATGAACTAATCAGTGATTTGTCCCCAGTGGATCTTACATATATTAGGGCATGGAAAAAATGACATAGAATTAAACATCTAAAATTTTCATCTTAGAAGCTGCATGTGTTTTTGTGTGTATGTGAACAAATTTGCTTATTTTATAAAATCCTCCTCTAAGAAAGGATCAGTTAGAAAGTAACAAGAAAAACCCACAAAGGTCACTGAGGCTATTATTCTATTTCCATCTCTGCAGTAGAAGTGACAATTTCTCTCTGATATACTGATTGCTGCTATAGTACAGCTGCAATACCATGGAAATTTATTTTATGCTACACTGGAAAAGTACACACTTGAAAAAAAAAAACAAACCCAAAGCACTTTCAGAGCTACTGTGGTCTTCTTGAAGGCATATTACCAAGCTGTAACTTGGAGCTCTTTATTGTGAACTCTCTTTTATGTTCAAAACTTATGGAATTTAAACTTGTTTGCATGTGTGTATATTTATTTTTGTTTTCCTTGTACTTCGCTACATTCCAGTTCACCGGCTTTTTTATACTATAAAAAAAAGTATTTCATACTTTTAGTGAAAAGTATTATTCTATGTTTACCCATTTATTGGGCACATAGATTAGATGTGTGGTTGATGCTTGTCTCTTTGATGAGGTATCTATCAAAAAAATGGAGATTCCATGGTGTGGATTGTGTTAACAACAAAAGATGGACTATCAGAGGTATCTTCTAGTGAAAGAGTAAGAAAGCAATCAGTTTTACAACAATATAACTAACAGCATCAGATTACTTCAGACAATGAATCAACATAGCATATTAAAATTCGTCCCATATTTTCAATGCAAACAAGTGTCTGTTTTGATTTTAAAATAAATTCTGTGAACCAGGTCTGTTGCTTGTAAATAAGCTTGTTAGACAGAATTATTTGGCCTCCCATTTAGGCTCAGTTATCTCTAGTACCAAATCCACAAGGAGAACTTCCATTGGTTTGGACTCAGTAAGAAAAACAGCAGAAACCCCATTTTCCCTTCCATAGCCATTGAGACACTTAACCTTTAGCCCTTAGCTTCCATACTGTTCCTTTCTCCATCTCTGTTCGTAATACATACCTGAAAGAAGTCTTTATCACTTAGATTATACAATTATTGCAAGAAACATTTTGTACTGTATGTTCATATCACCTAAAATAATTGTGTTTAATTTTTTCATGTTAAATAAATATTTACTGAAATTTCTCCTTTAAAAAAACCCCAAACAAACAAAAACCAGGACCAAACACACATGGACACACAAGCACATGAACCAACCAGCCAAACCACATCCAATTAAAAAAAAACCACAGTTTAGTTTCCTCCCACAGAGTTACACGAGATCCCAAGGTCAGGTAGTAGCAACGTGTGGCTCTGTTCCAAAAGATGTGTAAATGAACTTCAGTGCCAATCTTGCAACAACCCCCTGCTAATATTAGAGAACAATTTCCATTACTTACAGTCAATACAGATTCCTCACACTCCTTCTGGAATATTCAAGACAATAAAAAAGACTAAATACTGAAGAGCATGGGAAGAACTAACTCAGTGTGCAATTTGTCCCCAGACAATTAAAAATTGTAACTTCTCAGTCTACCATGTCCCTTAATCCTGTTTATTCATTTCTTTAAGAATTTAACTCTCCTTGCACTCTCATGTTTACGTTATCTACTTTATTGACTTACTTTTCTCCCTTTAGCCCCATTACTTCTACCTAACAATCTCTGACTATAAAAATATTATTAGTATGCTATTAGATAAGATGGATGCCCAGAACATCAATGAATAATTGCAGATATACAGTAAACCAAACATAATCTTATTGCTATTTTGTGCTTTACAGTCATAAGTATTGAAGATAATCCTGATTACTAACTCTGTGTTGTGATCCCTGTAAAAAGCTGTGGGCAAAGCTTCTGATAGAAAGACAAATGCTAAAATACAGAAAATATGCAAACACCTAGGAATACCCTAACATTTGTAAAGTAGGTATTTTAGCAAATAAAAAACTTGAAGATTTGAACCTTGTAGTCATTTAAGATAAAAATAGTTGAGGGAAGTACATATAGTATTAATTATAATTTATTTCTTTAGACTATTTTTAAAATATATATCTGTATAGAGCATCTTATACACAAATCATTTATTCAATAAATTAATTAATATGAATTTATAGATATCATAAATAGTAATACAACACAACAGTTGTGTTGCAAATGCTAGCAGAACACTTTCTGAAATTTGGGTGTAGCAAGCCTGCCATCTTCTGATCAACAGAAAAGAGCTTTGCAGGACACTTTTATGTGGCATAATGTTTAGTTTGAAACCCTCTTTATATGATGTATCAGTGTTTGTGTATTTAAGAAACTCTGTTTCCAGTGCTCCTGCAGGTCAATACAAAGCCTCAAAGGTATTGTGTTAGTGGATCAAAGATGAGTTCCTGAAGTACTTCTTATACTCAATGAGAAATATTTCACTGAGCCATAATTTTATTCAGTATTTGAGGAACTCATTTGTCTTCTCTTGTAACAGTATATTCCTAATTCACAGATGTTCTGATAAAGTTAAAACTTTATTTTATGAATAATGTGGCAAAAGCAAATAAGTATTGTCACTTTTTCCAATTCTTTTCATTTCACAAAGAGATCTTCACTTGTCCCCTGCCATCTGCCAATTTTACTCTCAGTCAAATCTTGTCAGTGTGTAGTGGGAAATTGCAGAGAACCCATATGTCTGGTATATTTGATGCTGTACACCCTCATGTTTCATTCAGATGGTTTGGACACAGAAATTAAAAGCCACAGTTATGTCATATGTACAACAAGGAAAAGTCCGTACCATCTTTTAAGAAAGTCCTTCTTGCAGGTTAAGGTTCTATATTACCATTACTATTACTATGTAACTATTTACTTTACCACCATTAATTAATTTTATTCAATGTACAATTATAACAATATGGATAACAAAGCATGAAAATAAATGGCCTGTGACTCAGAGCTAAACAGTGATGGATTTTTTAAAAAACTGTCTCTTTATAATTATTTGGATTTTTGTGGACCTCTAAATAGCATATAAGAATTCTTCTATACACTTCAGAATGAGTGAGGACATAAAACTTCTGAAACTGATAGATCAGAGCAAGAATGAGAGGAAAGAATATGCTCTTTCCAAGCACACATGAAAGCTTGTCTTTCCAACTGTAGCATGTAGGCTCAGTGGCAGGTTATTTTTCCACACAGCTGCTGTGTAGTTCACATGGCTGTACTTTTCCCTCTTTTTAATATGTTCTCTGCTGGATGATAGTCTCCTGTAACTCCATTATTTAAAGTTTGATTCTTATTTCATTGACACTGCTATAAATCAGGAATGGTTTCCCTTCAGTTAAGGGGTTTAAAATTACCTCTGTTAACTCCAGCTTGAATGAATGCATTTTGCTGCAGAAACTCCCCTAAACAGAACTGGGATTTTTAGATTCTGTGGGACCATAGCCTAAAAGCACAAAGTCCCAGAGACGGTATGATTTGTAGAGACTGAGATATTTCAAGAGATTTGTCTGCAGAAATCAATAAGCTTTGTGAAATAAATTTCCTAGCTGGCATGTAAAATCTCTACCACAAGTACTGTCATGGCTTTGTACATCAAGCAGGTTGAAAATCTGTCCTTGGGAAGGGGTAGTAAGAAATCTGCAAGATTTGGGATGTTTTGCTTGTTTGTTCTTTAAGGCTACATTTCTGTATCTTTCAGAAGGTGACCTGAAAGTACTCTGCATTTCTGGGACCAGACAGGTCAATCTCTATTCTGGGAAAGCTTTGAGTCTGTTGGGGCAAATGAGTCATATCTATCCTATATATCAGCAGGAAACTACCCCAGAACGCTTTGCACTTCAGGTTATTACAAACATCCTTGTTCATCTGCCTCATGCACACTTCAGCAAATGCCAGAAAAGGGGCACACATGGCATAGCTCTTCAACCTCTGCTTTGCTTTCCCAAGGATCCAGTTGGCCTCATGGTGCTGCTGTCAGCCCTGCTGAAGCCTGGATCCTAGAAAGCTGTCTTCAACGCATCCACAAACGATCCACAAAATGGGTAGGTTGCAAGTGAAGTTGATAGTGTGAACACTATCCTCTGTTCCATGCCTTCATTTTCCTTTTCAAAGGAATTGTTTAGTTCATTACAAAACAGAGCTTGGAATTAATTAAAGTGCATTAAATATGGATAATTGGAATTAATGACCTCTATGTAAAATGAGAATAAACTGGTAGACAGTATCTAAAAAAACCCCTAAGATAATAGCTACATTTCTGTGCCATCAGAGTTAAAAGGAAAATGATAAAGGAGCATAATTTTATTGTTTTTTTCTCCACTTTTAAGTAAATGGAAGAGAAGGATTTACACATCAGGTAGAACATATCTAAACTGAATGGCATGATCAATCTGAAGATATTGTACTATTGAAATAAGAAGGCTGTACACAGCAGGAGAAACATAAATAAGCAAATCTTTCTAAATGTTTTAAAATAGACACAGAAAGGTCTTTCAGTGTAAAAGTATATTTAAAATAAAGAGAATTTGATATTCATATATACTTAAGCACAGGTACCAGAATCAGAGAAATTGAGAAAATATTTCAGATATATTTGATCTTTGAAAATAAGCTTATTAAAAAAGTTCAACTTCATTTTTTTAAGAAAATATTAAATCTTTAAAGTAGGACATAATGATAATAAAGTAGTAGATTCTAGGTGTTTCTTCTAAGTGCAAATAGAAGATTAGGTAAATTTGGGATTTGTACTCTAGCAAAATCTCTCTAAAATAAACTTTTACATTAATTAACATTATAATTCCAAAGATTCCATTTCAGAAATACTTATCAGTACATATTTAATTACACTGCTTATGTAGATATAGCTTCTTTGAGCTTTCTTTATGATACAGCAATCAGAGAGCTGAAAAATGTGAACAAACCATTGCTTTTTCTCAAAGCAGCTCAGGTCCAACTTCAAATATTAAAAAAACGGACGCAGCTTACTGAACTAGTCTTTCATCTCAACTAAATTTGATGCAACATCTCCTGAATGCTATTAGACTTATCTGAGGTCAAGTTACTTTGAATTTTGCTGGATTTTGTTAAGTGGTATTGCACTGTAAATCTTAATTTAAGATGCATTAAAATATTAACATATATCTTCAAATAGAATCATGATATTTGATTGTAACCTTCCTTGTTTGTTTTCTGCTATAAATTTGGTTCCTAATGCTTTCACAGCTGAGCTGTTAAGAACAACTGCAGATCAGCTGGAAGGGTTAGATTGAAAAAGTTAATATTCTTACTGTTTTAAACAAGATTTTTGAAGTAATTAGCATTCTGCACATTTTTTTTTCCACATATAATTTAAGTGTCTCAAGCAGCTGCTGTTATTATTTCTGTGACATACTTCTTTCCTGCTGTTCAGTGAGAAAGATGAATATGTGATTCTCTTCTTGCCTGTACAGTCTTATTCCCAGTGCCAAGACTAGAAATTTACATCAGAACTACTCTGCTTTCTCAAACATAACATGTGTCCATTTATTCAATATAATGAATGAAATCCAGGACCTGGCTTTACCTATCTGTAATTCATACGGGAATTACCCTGAGAAAAGACACAGTGTAAACAAGCAGTAAGTCAAAATCATTTTATTCCTTAAAAAAAGTAGCAGAAAGCAAGCATTTCATGAATCACTACAAGAGGTAGTTAAAACTGATGGGTCTTATGAAAGACATAAATTTTTAGGACTGGCTTCAGACCAGTCTCTGAATAAAACAAAGGTAAGTGACAGATGTTAACTCATTTCCAGTTTGTTCTACTGCTTATATTGATACAACGATTGAAAATAACTCACACCATTCCTAGAGCATGAAGTATAGAGAGCATGAGTCTTTTACAGCTCCTGTAAGTTATATCTGCTACTTCTAGCCCCCGATAGTATAAAATGTGTACTATACTATTTTCCCTTTCGCTTCCGTTTTTACCAAAGCCTTCCAGTATGAAAGTACTTGTACATGAAATTACTAAATTCTTTACAGCTGCAGGTCCCTTAATTAATTGTTTAATGCATTATGCTATACAATTTACTGGCATATGCCTAAACAAACCGAGACTAAAAAGTTTGCTAAGCATCAATAAGCACTCAATAGATGTGGTGCCAAAAGCTGAGCAAAGATGGACCTGTGTTGTTTAATTTGCTGTGATTCTAAACTTATATTTTTAAAAATTCAGCACAAAACTTTGTCTTACTGTAAAATTAAGACCAACTGGTTTTCAACTTGTCGGCATCTCTACAATTCTGAGTTTTTGTAACTACTAAATAATTTACCATGCAAAAGAAAAAAAATGGTAAGTAAACTATCTCATCAGTATGTACTTTATGTAGTTTGTTACAAATGTACAGAAAGTCAGCTTTTTGTGAAATATGTGAAATAATAAAAGTTTCATAATGCATAACACAGTATAAAGTCCTGCTAATGGAAACTGAGAAGCTTTTCATCTAACATTAGGTAACTGTGCTTCCTGGTTTATTTTACACGTGTTCATCTTTATATTTGTGTGCCCAAGGAAATTTGAATGTTGTGTTTGGTGTAAGAGACATAGGGTGAAAACTCACTTGGAGAATAAGTGTCTCTGAAGAGACATTTTACTTTTTCCGTATGAATGGAAGTGGAGGGAAAACAGCATGAACGACAGAGGGTAAATGTATTCCTAAGAACATAAATTTATTGAGCCTTAATTTGTAGGGGATAGGGAAAAGGACCAACATCATGGGAAACAATTTATACTGCAAATGACTTTGTCAATTAGTTCCTGAAGGCATTAAATATTGCCCTTGTTCCATCTTCTACAATCCTGTTGTAGAAGCTTATTTGTCTTGCAGCTTAGCACCTGTTTCAGAGTACATGATTCAAGCAATATGTGTGCTTTTCTATAAAGAAAAGAGAAATGAGGGTTTAAGGCTTCAGGAGATACAGAATTTTGCCCTTCTCCCTTTAATCTCTGGAAAAATTTCTGGTTCTTCCCTCCCTGTGAGAACAAACCCTGCTATTTTCCCTTCCACACTCTTATGAGTGATCCAAAACTCCCTTTCCCAGAAAATCTTCCCTACATATGCATATGCACACGCATGTGCTTAGAAGCACATTTGCATGCATCATTTACTAAGCCCAAATTTGGGAGTTGGATATATCCCTCTCCAACACCAGGTTAATTTTCAGGTGGGTAGAGACATGGTTAAATTGCAGATATTTGGTATTTTCATCTTTCCCACAGCTGGGTTGTCAGCCCCTGCCTGAAGTAGTTTCCTCCAGTTTCTCTGAAAATCTGCCCAAAAACGTTTTAGTTATATAACCAATATGTAGAAATCCAAGTGTGATCATATTTGCAGTCATCTCATTTCTAACCTATTTTTTCAGTGCAATCTTCTTGTTTCAGTAATTGTTTCTAGTTAGACATGATGCAGCTGTAACATCTAATGGAAGAAGACCCACTACAGTGAAACATTTACACAGCCAGCAGAGAAAAGAAAATGGAACTGAAGTCCAACTTTATTGAGATGCTCCATGACTTCTTGTTTTAACTTTGACACCATATTAGTTGTATTATTTTAGCTTGATAAGGAAGACAATTTATGGGGACAAGGGTTTTTTTTTTTTTTTTTTTTTTGTGCTGCTTCTGGTACCTGTTCCAGTTTTGTTCAGGACCTAAAAGAGAATGAAAATCGACAAATATAGATATGGTAAATTGCTATGGGCTCATGGAAAAATCTCAGTTGAAGTAATGTTAGTAACACAGTAAATTGATTTATTGAATTCTAAATCTAATTCAAATTCTTAAAACAGATGGCATGTAACATCAGAGAGGAAACGTCTTGAGGTAGTGTAAACATTAGTCATCCTCATTGTTATGGCAAAGAATGTAAACTTAATGTGAAACAGTTTATTAAAAGTAAATATGATTTGATTTCTTCTCTATTTTATACCGTCCTTCCCCAGATGGATTTTCTGGGTTTTTGACAGAGTCTGAATGCGGTCATATAAATACAGTGAAGTTGCTCTGTTGACCTAATCTGGTAACAGTAGTGAACATACTACTACACTTACACTGGAAGCTAGCATTGCCAACACTTACGAGAGTGGAAGCTTACCTTCTTCCATATTTTAACAAGGAAGGGCCTTTCATAACCATCGATTGACATAGATATTGTCTGCAAATGTAATTTTCAAAAGAGAAACATTTCACTGAATGTCAGCCTTTAGAGAGCTTGTAAAGATCAATGGTGAGAAAGACTGGAATTAAAGACCAGCTCCCCAGCCTTGGAGAAGCAAGGTCCTGCTACCTGGAGAGAGGCATCCCCAGTTCTTCACAGTAAGGTACATCAGAGTACTATGCAGAGACACCAGAGTTAAAGTTGAATTAAACTATCTTGGAAATAATTGTATGAGAAAGATACTTTTGTATTACTTCAATTTGCTATTATTTTATGTTAACATACTTTCAGAGTTCTACAGAGGTCCAAATTAAAGCAAAAAGATATGGGATATGTCCTGGAGGATTCTTTAAGGTGCCCCTCCACCCGCTTCTCCTCCTCTCCTGGGTGAAGTTTTTGTATAAAATGGATAGATCATTATTACACAGGAACATGTTTTAGGTCCTGTTTTGTTTTTCTTGCTTTCCTCCTGGCTGGAAGAATCTTGTATCCATGTATACAGCTCCAACAAAAAGAGTAGGAACTATTCTCCTCCCAACCTTGTGATCTGGAATCACAACAAATGGTTCAAAATTTCTTCAGCCAACCGGGTGTGCATTTCCCTTCCTAGACGAATGCTGTATACACTAAAAAGTGTATACAGCAACCCCAGAGTTATGCAATTAACTTATGCTAAAATAACAGTTTACTGCAATTTAAGTTTGGCTATGTTCCATTTGGGCTAACATTTTAATCTGAATCTTACTGTCATGGTTTGTACCCAGTTAGCAGTGAACACCATACGGCTGCTTGCTCACCCTCCCCCCCTCCCAGGGGAATGGGAGAGAGAATTAAAGGGGTAAAGGGAAAAGAGACTTGTGGGTTAAGAACAATCTAATAAATAAACTATAATCAAATTGAAAATAATAATAACAGTAATAATAGCAATAATAGACAAATATGCAAATAATATGCAAATATACAAATATACAAATGAGTGACACATGGTGAAACTGCACATCACCTGATGACCAAGGCCCAGCCCATTCTCAGCTAACAATCGCAGAACAGAGAGAGTCCCAAAACTACAATCCTGGAAAAGAGAAGAGCCTGAGAGTCTGAGACTCCAAGAGAGCCAATGGAGAGAGAGAGACACTTCCAGACAGATCCTCATCTCTACACTAGGCATGACGTGCATGATATGGAATATACCGTTGGCCAGTTTGGGTCTCAATCCTAAACCTAAGGTCAAATCCTAGGCTAGTAATTGGGGCTGTGCTCCCTTCCCAGATTCTCCTACACCTGCAGACCCTGACACAGCAGAGAAGCTGAAAAGTCCTTGACTGTCCTGGCAGTAACTATAATCACCAGTATGTCATCAGACTTCTTCTCAGCACAAATCCAACACATAGCCTCTTACTAGCTACTACAAAGAAAGCTAACTCTGTCCCAGATGAAACCAGGACACTTACAGTGACTGCCAACATTTTTAAAGGCCATATCCCATGCTTCATGAAGTCCGGCTGTGTAGCTCCTGCCCTTTCATCAGCTCCTTCACCTCTCTGTCAGCTCTGCTACAGACACTCATACTGAGCTAGCAACTGAGGCTAGACTTGCCTGACTCTGTCTCAGCATAGTCAAGTATATTCCCCCACTCTCCAAAGCTGGTGAGCCAGGAACACTACACAGGCATCTGAGTTAGCCACATAGAGAATGAGCATGGTCTTGACAAAACAAGTTTGTTGGGATCTTGCTTGTCCTCTCACTCATAATGCACTTTTACCTCACAGGGTAGGTATTTCTTGCTAATCAGAACCAAAGTTTGTGTGTATTTGGGTATATACACAGAAAGGAAACTACACCGCACCTTTTCTTTTTTCTTCTCTTCTTCTAAACAAATTCAGGTGTCAAGTAATCTTCATAGTAATTTTTATTAGGTTGAGGTTTTAACACAATTCTTGTTATTTTTGCAGGGAAGTTCAAGCAATATGTTAAAGTGACTTGCCCGTGATTTTAAAAATAAAGCAAAAAGAAATCACACAAAACAAAAAAAAAAACAAAAAAAAAATTATAAGACTTGCATTACAGAAACCACAGTAAAATATTAATTTTATTCATTTAGTTTTGGTGTAGTTTGGGTGTTTTTTTCCTAAAATAAGGGAAACTAAAATATGCGTAGTATATAAAGAACAGAGTTTTACCTAGAGGTATTTCTGGAAACATTTAAATTATCTTTTATATATTGATTACATGTAACTTTTAGTTAGCTGACGCTTAGAAATCACTGTTTTACTGCTTTCTACCTTTTTAAATAACATATTTGAGACATTTGATTTTGTAGTTTCAGCTTCAAAACTTGTGCTGAGTTTCATCTTGTACTACTAAAAACATGGTAAGGATAAGGGTGCTCGCTGAAACATAATAGAGTTTGAGATTTTCTTTAAAGTGCATGAAAGGTTTGGGGGTTTTGCCTTTTTTTTTTTTTTCCCCCCTAAGTATAAACTACTATGTGTGTGTTTAGAATTAGCTTGTTAGCTGAAATTCTTCAACTCTTTTTTGGTGATCTTGTTACCTGGAAATCAGAATGAACTCTTGAGTGATATAGAGTCATAATTTATATAAAAATTCTTATTTATTTGAAAGCACTAAATGGACTATAAATGTTTTTCTCTCACTTAGCTTTGGATATGAATATTTTATAAAACTTAATTAGAATTTAGTATGAAAGAAATGTTGACCTCTGGGTAACATTAGTTATTTTCAGTGCAAGCTGCATTGCAATGCAATGAGAATAATAATGTGGTGTTGAGCAGTACAGTTATGAAGAGAAAGGATTTGGATGTGTTGTACTGAAATTAGCAGTACCTAAGATTCTGTTGAGAGCATTTTCCATCAGATAATTGAAGAAAATCTGTGAGAATTTTAAAAAGCATTGCAGCTGCCTCACTGAAAAACTGTATATTGAGACTGGCCAAAATAATTGTGATTTGGGAAAATCTGAAATTCTAATCTGGACTGAAAGATTTTATGAACATTATTTAAAGTCTCTTGTCAATAATTTAGATGGTACCTTATAACATCACTATAGAAAATACTTCAGCCTTTAGCTGATTTTTTCTAGAAGATGATAGGTTGCTGGGGCATATCCTGAACCAGTTTTCAGTCAATATTGTCAAACTGCAAGTTGGTTCTGATGTATTTTGAGACCATATCTACACAGAGGTGGAAGAGAAACATAAATGAGATGACATACTGTGATCATGAGACAAGATAGAGAAAACACAGAACTTCTTCGTTCATTAAGCATTTGAGATAAGTTTTTTTTTTAAAAAAAATCTTAGGGTTTTTTTTAAGGCTCTTTTTACTCACTTTTTGTTTTGGGACATCTGAAGCTCAGTCTTCTCATCTTTCCTCCTTAATTCATACATGCATACAAAGCAGAAAGGCAATTTGGAAGAATATGTAAACGTTTATTATATGAGTAAGGATCAAGTCGTTTTGGAAACTGCTATGCAAATGAAATGCAATGTCAATACATGTATGGGTGATCATAATACTTATATAATCCTTTGAGCACAGTCAGAACTGGGACAGGTGATGCTAATGGAGATCTGTGTACTATATTAAGAATCTGTTTCCATACCATCCTCTGCACCTGACTTGTAACTTTGCTAAATCAGAGACATTTTTTGGACTTTCTGTATTCAATACACATGGTATAGGGTCAGGGTAAAAAGAGAAACTTTTGCTACTAAGCAAGTAATCATGACAAAATAATGAGGTCTAATGTTCTCAATTTATGTTCCATTGGTCAGCAGCTGATTGGGGGCAAGTATGTTAGGTGCAGGTGATTGTTAGGTTATTCTGAAGAGGAGAAGAAGCTTTAATTCACTAGAAGGAGAATGGACAATGTGCTACTCAAAAAGCAGTAATTAAGCTTTATTTGATATTTTTTCTAATGATTTTATGAGTTGCAAAAACCAGTTTAACTTGTTTTTTAAAGTGGTAGCTTTCCTTCAGCAAAAGAAAAGAGAAGTTATTTCAAAGTTTTCTTTCTTATAGATTTTATTTCTTCAGTTTCTACTTTTTAAATACATTCTTTCCCATGTATCTAGTTTTGTCATGATAGACAGCTCTAAAAACTGCTTACCATCATTTTCATTCTGAAGCTTTGAAGAAAATTGTTTCTTGGAAGCTCCACATTTCAGGCCTGTGTTTAGATGCTCAAAACATGACATATCTGGGTCACTAAAGGAAAGATGATGACTAAAAAGATGGAATTCTAAACCTGACATTTTTCATCTGTTGCAAAGATTTCATTTTACTGGATATTTATGTTCAAATAAAAGAAAACAAAAATGGTTTGCCAAAATTCCGAGATTATGTATTTACAATCTTGTTAGACTGGATTACATTCTTGTAAATTATCTCAAAATTTATTTATTTTTTAAATTATAATTCCCTTTAAGAGATCCTCTAGCTAAATGAGAAGTTGATTCTCAATCCATTTCAACAAAATCTTGAAGTAGTGTATTCAGTAATACATATCAGAAGACTTAATACTTTATTGCAGCAGAAAAATATGGAGTTGTATCAAAATGTATGCTAGCTAGATTGATTCCTTAAACACAGATGTTTCTCAGATTTGTTTAAACAACATACCATTTTGGATTTTCTGGACTGACATACTATTGATATGTTGTTAATCAGGCAACTGAATGAAGGTTGATATGTCACTTAGAAAATTAAAAACAGATTTCTGAAAGTTGCTGAAAAACAAGGTTGTGTTATTTTGATGGCCTGGGTGGCTCTGAGTTTTCCCTGTAGTGTAAGTATATATAGAGTATTTTTATCAGTCTTTCAATTATGGATTTGTGATGCTAGCCGTTGAATTGCAGGGCAGTGTCAATACAGAAAGCAAATCAAGGTTTTGCCCCTATTAAAGAAAATGCTGATAAAAATAGTTTTATTGGTATCCAAAGCTCATCAGTTTTCTTAAAGTGATATCTTAAGTTGTGAGGATTTTAATAAAGTAGATGAGTATTTCTGACATTTCACAAAAAGAACACCGGTCAGCTCTCAGTCTGGGAAGCTCAGACTGTTATCTCCATTCTGTGAGTGCGGTTCCGGGACTCTCCCTGCTCCGGGATCATTAGCTGGGAACAGGCTGAGCCTTGGTCATCGGGTAGGGGGGCAGTATCACTGTGTATCACTCATTTGTATATTTGTATATAGTATTATTTTCAATGTTATTGTAGTTTAGTTATTAAATTGTCCTTATCTCAACCCACGAGTCCTTTTTTTCCTTTACCCCTTTAATTCTCTCCCCGATCCTCAGGTGGGGGAATTGCGTGAGTGGGTGTGTGGTTTGGCCCCCAGCCAAGGGAAACCCATCACAAGTGGCAAGAGTTCCCTCTAAGAATCCTTTAAGCAGAATGTCCATAACTAAAGGAAAAGTGTATGGATAATTTTCGTTGATGGATTTGGAGTCAGATTATCCATTATATTAACACACACAGTGCAGTTCCAAAGAAAGTTTCTGGCAGTGATTAGGGCCGGATATAACTAAAATATTTTCCAGAATGGAATTTTAATGCAAATAAAAACACATTCAAGCTTTCCTGAGTGAAAGTAAAAGGGTATATAAAGGTAAGCATGATTTTATTTTTATTTTATTGTTCTACATATTTTGCATGTTCAAAAAAGTGATGCTTTTAGGTATGGTTTGATATCACCAATTAAGTGAAGTCATTATATTGTTATTCACAAAGCAATGTGATAATCAAAGGCTAATCACAGTGAAATTATGAACTCTAATTGTAATTAGTGGGGAATGAAAAAGTATGGTTCATTACAGTGCACCTTTAAAGAAGGAACTGATCACTGTGCAAAATACCTAGTTTAATTTGAGATCTAATTATATTCAAAACTAAAACCAGGGATACTCACATTCAAATAACTATGAATTATAAGTAAAAATTAAAATCTTATGAAAATATGATTTATTTATAATTTTCCATTCTCAGTTACAGTGTTTCTCTTAGTAGGAAGGAGTATATTCCACAGATTGGAACTTAAATTTGTTACGTGTAGATGTAATAAACAGACAAACAAATATATGCAAATATTAGAAGTATGTATACTTTAAGAAAATTAGAGATAATTTTAAAGTACAAAATACTCTAATCTTTATTTGTTTAAAGAAGTCAAAGTCAGAATTTGTGTTTAATTCCTGTAGCATCCAGCCTTTTCAGTAACAATATATTACCTTCTCTGAATCTCTATTTCTGTCTTGTAGTGCTGACAAAGCCATTGTCCTGCCAGGATGAGTTTAGTAGATTTGTCTTCACATTTCAACAAAACTGTCAATGAATGTACTTCGTTGTTAAGTAGAAGTATATTCATTTTTGAGTAGGAGTTTGTATGTGTGGATCAGGGCTAAAGAATGTTAGCATTTGAACTATGGATTGCTGGATAATCACTAATGTTCATGACTGAGAACAATCTTTCTCCTCACATATCAAAACATCTTAAAATATTAATTTTCCAGGGATTCAGACTCTTTTGATGCTAATAATATAGCTATATTTTGTTGAATGATTTTGTTGACTTCTTGCTTATTGGCTATTTTGGTACATTAGAATGATTTGTTTGCACATGTGGAACAGGAAAAGCAGAAAAACATGATCATAAATGATGGCATTGTGTAAAATTGTAATCAAATTAACATTTCTCTACTTCCTGATTTTAATTCGTTTCTAATTAGTAATTAAATATTCTTCCTTTTATATGTCTTTTATACTCTTACTTTGTGCAACAGCAACGATAAAAATGCCACTGTTCTGTTGCTCCAGAACCCCACAATTCTCTTGCATGGAAACAATTACTACTGAAAAGAGGGATGCATCAGTTAAAATGTTAAGTAAAAATATACGAGTATTTCAGGTGATACTTTCGTATTAACTGAATATAATATGTGTGGTATTGCTTCTTTGATTCAGCTTACCTTTCTCCTTTATTTTAGAACATCATCATACAAGCTTTAAGAATTCCCTGTTTATCATGAGTAATATTGTTTTCACTTCTGATAACTTCGGAAATCTTAAACCAAATTATTTTGCACTCCATTTTTTTTTAAGAGGGATATGTCAAATATCTAAAAAAAGAATGATCTCAATAAGTCTCGCTTTTGATTTACACATCTTTTTGGTTTTATATAGAAATCTTCCTTATACTGTGTACAACAATACATATTTTCTAAAGTGGTAACTGATGTCTGCTATAAGCTGGACCAACAGAACTCACAGGCTAGTTTGTAGAATTAAAATATGTACTCTGTCTATGCCGTAAAGATCTTTCTCATATGTGTTAAACAATACTGTTTGGGCTTTTTTTCTTTTTTTATCCCTCTTGTAATTCAGTGTCTAGGGCCATAGATGTGCAACAGAGTTATTACAGTTTAAAAATTTACTATGTGTCCATAGAGCTGTAGTAACTTGACTGCATGTATCTTCCTAACTGCTGAAAGCCCATAGAAAAAACAAGCTAGTTAAAACATTTTACAGAGACTGAAGTACTTAATTTTTGCTCTCTTTTGCCATGAGGTAAGTGGGTTCACACACTGTGTCACTATGGCTATGTTCACATGTGGTAATGCCTCAAGTATCAGTAACTCAATCACATGTCTGAACTGTAAGAATATACAGGCAGCTACAGTAAAACTGTACCAGAAAAATGCAATTGAGTTGTAGTCTTCTGTCTGGTCATAGTCTACCCTGCAGTCCTTGCTCGTGATCCCAATCTCACAGTAGAACAACTGATATGATTTTGAATTTTTTTTTCCAGAGATGATCAGGTTGCATGGCAGAGAAAGATCTGGGGTGTGCTCTACTAAATTCCATTTCCTAAGTTGTGGGTGCACTGCAGAACACTGCAGCTGATGATCTGGACTCCACCTGTCATAGAATCATAGAGTGGTTTGGGTTGGAAAGGGCCTTTAAAGGTCATCTACTGCCAACACCACAATGTATACTTAGATTAATAAGATTATTTGGAAAATAGCCTTTCCAGTCATAATCATGAAGGCACTTTCAAATTTTTTTACCCTGAATACCTCAAAGTACTGAATTTGTTTTGTTACCCCTGCAGGGCAAATCAACTGGCTTACCTCAAGTCAGAAACCAAATTTATTGTTTGTGGATCTCAGCACGGTGCCCTGCACACTAGAATATTTTATATGCTTCAGTGGACTGACTCTTCTCTTATTACCTCCAGAATTTGTTGATAATAAATCAAAATTCTCAGAAATAATTCAGAAACATATAAAATCTGGTTATGGGAAAATATTCAGGCAAAACAGATTCCATAATACAAGTGTTCATGCAAATGAGGCAAGCTGAGAAAAGGTAATATCACTTGTTAGATCAAGTGTTGTAACTGGGTAAAGCAGAAAAGACTGATGAAAGTACTCTGCTGAAAGGCATGCGTACTTTTAGTAGCTTTCTAAACTGGACAAATAAATTGTCCAACTCTGCAAATATCTTGCTACAATGTTTTCTTTAAAATGGGTCCTGCTGCAAGTCTTGAAAGCATGAGACAAATACTTTTCCAAAAAACCAATGAACTTTAAGTAAGGGGATGGGGGAGGGAGAAGCCCGTAGCTCATTTCACTGTCAGAGCCATGCCCTCCACTGTCCAAAGTACTCTGCTAATCACATCTAGCAGCCTAGACTCGCTGAGTGAAATGAATTTCACTTACCTTTAGATATCTACAACTCTCTAATTATCCTGTATAAAGACCTTCTCCGTAGTCACTGGGGACAAATAGGTACTTCCAGGCATGGCTGATTTTGCTTGATTTTTGCAGTCACTTGAGGACAAAACGTTTTGTGGTTTAGAAAGTCCTTTTTTATTTCCTTCCCCCTTTCCTTTTATTTGCAGGGAATCTAGATGACCAGTATGAATATTTGGGCTGTAAACATCTAGAGTAAGGTGGGATGAAACACCCACCCTTATGCTAAAAACTTAACATATCAGCAATAATGGTCAATAATTGCAAGAAATTACACCCCAAACCTGAGTAATCACCTGAGTAATTATCAGTGTTTGGTTTTACGTTGATCAGACATTTTGGTTAAGTTGATGCACAACACAGTCAGATACAGATACGCTCACCACCTGCTGTAAAATCTTTTCATCAAAGATCTTCCTATCTCATCTTGCATTTACTCATGCAGTTAAAATTATGTAGGCAGGCAAAACGAGGACAGAATCTTATCTGTCAGTATGGTGACATCTATCACTGGTTTCTTTGGCTATGTTTATGCCAGTAGGTTAAAGCTGCGAATGTTGTTAGGTGCTGGACTTCGAACGGTTATTCTAAAAGTATTCAGAATGGACTTGGGCATTCTTTTGATCTCTGCCCATTTGAAATTTCCCAAACAATTCTAGGCCAAGGTCAATTTCCAGTAAGCAGTTTCTGCATAGCCTCTTTATTCAGGAGGCTAAGAATTCACATGAAAACCCTCTGTATAGCTGGCCTTAGTACACAGCTTTGTTTAATTTGCTAGTAAAGTAGCATTTGCCAGCAAGAGGCATTTGCTAGAGGTAGGAAGTGCATAGAAATATTCTGAAAGTGCATAGTAAAGAAGAGGCTAATTCACCTTTTTTCATCAGTGTTCTACTGGAATGATGACCCATTAAAATTACATGTTGAATCAGGTTTACACAGATGTATATCACTGTGTTCCTACATATCATTGTCATATTTAATTTTATGGTATGTTTATCAGCTGGCTTTCAGCTTGCAGTGGTAATTTTTGAATAACATGCTAGACTACTAAGAATTCTATTGTTTTCATGCATTTACTCTGTGCCAAACTGCATGTATTACACCTTACCGTAAGGAAACACTGCATAGCACAAAAGTAATTGAATGATAAATCCTAAAAAAAAAGGATTAATCAGAAGGAGATTAAAATGGCTTCTCACTTTTCCTAAATAATAAATGAACTTGAGGTTGTGTTGCTTTTTCTCTCAATGACAAAAGGAAGGAGCTGGAAAATATAACTGTAAGAGAGGAAACTATTTTGCAGTTCATGTCTTTATAGCCTCCTGGAGAACATCAGATACAGTGGATAAATTATACTCTTTTGTATCCGGTATATTTGGGGATGATCTGTGGTTCTATAAGAGAAGCACTAAAATGTGTTTACTAATAGATATCTTAGACCATTGGGCTGGCCACAGAACTAGGAGCTAGAGACTCTTTAATTTTGTGATCTTCTACAAAATCCTTAATAACCCTCTGCTGGCGTCAATAATATTTGGTCTTTGGTGTTTACTGCCTCATCTATAAGAGGAGGATAATGCTTATCAACCTCATAGGGATGGTATGGGATTAATTATTTAATAGTTAGTGATGTAAAAGGCAAAGCATTCTATTGCCTTCACCAATACTGAAATATGACACTGTCAGATTGTTGTATCTAGTTGAAGGTGGAAAGAGACAGTGCCTATTGTGCCAGCAGTAACACACATGAAAAACTGCAGCATTTTGTGTTTGCTGAAGAAAAAAATAGGCTTCCATGGCAGTAGCTTAGCTCCAATTATGAGAAAATTTTGTACCCTACATATAATTTGAGTAAGCTGGTCATGGGAAAAAGACTGAATATTCTTAAATAATAGATAAGGGGTGCAGTGCAGTGTTAGTTGGTCAAACCATTGTCTAATTTGTCTCCACATGATCTGACTATTGAAGAGAGTCCTAAAATGCATCTTATCCTTCAATAATTTTTATACTGAAATCTTTCTGTAGTGAAATCTTTCTAGAATTGGACAGATGCCATAATACACGAAATGCATACTTAAGTTCAGAAACTTACTGTGTTTTTCTTCTCCTAAATGAGGAACTGACAGTTAATATCTATACTCACAGTACTGAGGGAATTTCTCAAGTTCTATCTTGTAAAAGTCTATAATATTTTGAATCTACATCATTTGAACACTAGAACTATTGAAGAAAATGATACATTCTTCAAAGCAACATGTTCTAAGTAACTGTTTTTATTTGGGTCATTTTGCCAAAGTCAAAATGGCACTGCTTATCTTACAGGATGCAAAGTATATTAGCAAGTACGGATTTTGGATATTAACAAACATCAAAATTTCAAATTCTAAATTGATTGGTGTATTAAATCATAATGATTCATTTTGTACTAAAGAAACCTGTGAGGCAGAAAAAGAAAGTAATGAGGTAAACTCTGCAAAAAGGAGAGACGTTCACTGATGATAACATTTTGCATATACTCTGAAAATTGAATAATATATAGCTAAACATATCCATGAGAAAATGGGATGTTGAACAAGACGTTTCTACCAGCAGATGAGCACTGTAGCCAAACTTCCATTCTACTTTGTTCTGTAATGGTAGTAAAAAGGTCCTGCTCTGCACTTCATGTGATGATTATAAAGGTGCCTTGTACCCTGATCTTTCAAAAACATTTTACTTTTAAATTTTAAGTTGTACAATGTAATCTTTATCCATTAAATAACTAGAGGTTATTTTAATTTCTAGAATTTCTAACCATTTTGAAATACATATTTTTTTATTCTTTTTCCTTTTTCTTTCTCATTTTTCCCTTAAATGCTATTTGTTTGTTTCTGTGTTTTGGAAGAAATTATTTGGACTTTGGGGAAAAAAAAAAAAAGAAAAATAGTTTTAACATTAAGATTCATGTTAGAAACTTGATTGAAAAGAGGAATGCAGCACTGCAATAGGCTGCTGATGTGCTCTTGAGTTAAACTGTAGGAAGATTATTACTAGCACTTTTAACATCTAAAATAGTAAAGAAAACTTATTAAATTTATTTTTTAATAGTGTCTCTACTCTGTGTGCAAACATTTAAATCAATTTTAAAAATCCACTCAATTTATTTCATTAATCATCATGTACAGCCTTCTGAAGGGATGAAAGTCATGATTCAGAGATAGTTGAGATCCCAGGAATGAGACATTCAAAAACATAAGGTGATTTGGTTGGTTGATTGATTAGTCGAACCAGGTTGTAACTTGACAAAGCCACAACCAAACAGAAAAGAGAGCAAGTGTCTCCCTAGTTTCATTTCCAACTTTCTTTACTGGATTGTACTTCTCATTTCTGTGCTCCACTGAGTTATTTACATTTCACTGTAGCTGTGATTAGATTTTTACCATTCCTCTTCAACCAGTTAGATACTCACTACTTTTTGAAAACTAGCTAGAGAAGAAACTGGAAATTTCTGGGACGCTTAATTGCCAGTGACATTCCACTGGACAACAATAGAAATCTGATCAAAATAGTAACAAAGAAGGTGATAGCACATGTAGGATGTAACGAATAGGCTTTCTAGCACAGAGAGGAATGACAGAGTTTTGTCATGTTCTAAATAAGGAAATAGAAAAATCCTGGCCTAAGAATGAAGTGTAACCTGCCTACAGCTGACAAGCAACGTACGTCATGCCATTCTGCATATGTGACGTGCTTTGTCCATTGACCTTTAGCTAGGTGACTCTCCCTGACTTCAGTGGATAACCTGCAGCCAACGACTGCCTTTCACATATATTCTTTTTGCTTTACATTGATAATGAGAATTTTCTAATATGAAAATGCTGTAAGTAAGATCAACAAGAAATTATGATTCTGACCCTGAATCTTCTAATATATCTGGGTAAATTTACATATCTGAATAGCTGCATTGACTTCATTATGACTATTCACATGAGTAATGCAAAATATAGATGCTCGCAGATCAACCCTAAGGCAGCTTTTTCTGCATTATACATTTACTTTACTGAGTGACTAAAGGCATAGTGAAAGCCAATAGTCCCACAGTTGCATGCAAACAGAAAAACAGCATTATTACTCACATATTTTGACCTTCCTTTCAAAATTATGTGAATACGTTTGCAAAATAATAATTGGCAGAACTCAGTTTCATGATGTGTTTTGTGGGTTTGCCTACTTATCCAGTTCCAAACTCATTACCATTTCACCCTATGTATTCATAGATGACATCTAACTCTAATCAGATTTACATTAGAGTGTCTAAACAGTTAAAAAGTACAAAAAGCTACAGAAGCACGAATCCTAGTCACATCATACCCATAATGTGCTCCTGCACTGTTTAATGAGGCAATAAGGTTATTCCAGTCTTGGAATAAAGTGTTCATCCTTCAGCCTCATCTTTTGGGAACAGGATTATAACCTCATAAAACAACACAATAGTACTATTATCACTTAATTAGAAAATCAGACATTCTAGTGTACTTGTTTACTGTAGTTTTATTAGACTTCTTCTGTAACTACTAGCCTTCCAGCATCAAAAAAGTGTTTCCAAAACTTGCTATTTTTAATTTGTTTCATACCAGGGAGAAATCAGATTTAAAATACATGGAAATCTACACATATAACACCGCTGGGACATCTACTGGAAGCAATATGAGTTTAGACTTATGCAGTTATACTGTCCATAATAATTTCCCCTGCACTGCATAGTGCTGTGTGGAATTTAAGCCACATGACTCCAACTGACTTTAATGGAAATCAGATGACTAAAACAACTTGAAGCAGAGACTTTGAGAAAAATGTGTAAAATACAGGACATGATGATAATCCCGTTGCAAGCTCTTTCACCTTTTTTACCTCTCTTATAAAGATGATTGTCATGATAATTCAGTCCCACCCCCTTCTATAGGGAGTTAATCCTGAACAAAACAATGCTTTAATCAGAAGCTAATAAAATAATATTTGGTTGGCATTCACACTGCACAGCTATAAACAGTTACTCAAAACGCCATACAATGCAGAATCAAATTAATAGCTTATAAAAGACATATAAAGACAGCAAAAGACACCATCACTGTGAACAATATTATGGAGACTAAAGCTAACGTGATGGGGATATATAGTTTATCTTGACTTTCATTTATAGACCTGCACTGTAAAATAAAAAAAAAAAAAGTAAATGGGTAAATGTAACCTCTGTTTTTAAAAAGGGAAAACCAGGAAGACCCAGAGAACTACAGGCTGGTCAGGATGCTCCTGGAAACTATGCAAAGGAACATGAAAAATAAGCCAACATGGCTTCACTAAGGGCAAATCATGAATTATAAGTTTGGTGGTCTTGTATGATAGGGCTGCAGCTTTGGTGGTTAAGGGAAGAGTAACTGATGTCATCTACCTGGACTTGTGCAAAGCATTTGACACTGTCATGGAACCATGGTTAAGGTTGGAAGGGACCTTAAAGAACATCTAGTTCCAACCCCCTTGCCACAGGCAGGGATGCCTTCCACTAGAAGAGGTTGCTCAAAGCCTCATCCAGCCTGGCCTTGAATACCTCCACGGATGAGACGTCCACAACTTCTTTGGGCAACCTGTTCCAGTGTCTCACCACCCACACAGTCAAAAACTTCTTCCTAATATCCAATCTAAATCTACCCTCTTTCAGCTTAAAGGCATTACCACTTGTCCTATCGCTACACACCCTGATAAAGAGTCCCTCCCCATCTCTCCTGTAGGCCCTCTTTAAGGACTGGAAGGCTGCTCTGAGGTCTCCCCAGAGGGTAGATTTAGATTAGATGTAACCTGTGAGGGTGGTGACACACTGGAACAGGTTGCCTGGAGAAGCTCTGGATGCCTCATCCCTGGAGGTGTTCAAGGCCAGGTTGGATGAGGCTTTGAGCAACTTCGTCTAGAGGAAGGTGTCCCATGGCAGGGGGGGTTCGAACAAGATTATCTTTAAGGTCCCTTCCAACCCAAACCGTTCAATGATTCTATGATTCTATGACATTATTCTTATTTATTTTTTCTTGACTTTTCTTCAAATCATGGCATACAAACAACATGCTGATTTATACACATATTTGTACATGTAAGTAACACATGTATGCAATGTGTATATGGATCTAATATTTGCACTTTTTTTGAAACACTAGTGAAAGAATTCATACAGAAAATTTTCTGATTTATGATACCATCCTTCAGAATAAAGCATTTTAGATGCAACTGCAAATAAAATCAATTTCAGAAATGAGAAAAATTGATATGAGCCTTTTTATATGTGTCAAAATAAGAAGGACCAAGAGGGATTTCAGTCAACAGTGTAGAAGTTTGAGACCGTGACTCTGGAAAGGAGAGAAGGTACTGGTAGTGGAGCCTTTCTTGTCCTTCTAGAAATTAAGGCACAGTACAAATTCATGTGTGGCTTTTTAATTTACTGTTAAATATACCTTGGATATACTTTCAAACATATACTTTGGTTGATCTGAAACAGAATGATATTTTTTACCTTTGTGGATTAGCAGCATTCATTCATATTCTCCATAGTTCTCTAGCTGAGTTAAACTTCACTGGTACCATATTCCTTGGCTTCTCTGACTTTTAATTCCACCTTACAAGTACCAGCAAAGCTTGTAAACAGAGATAGGTTTTGAAAATTCATACTGGTGTCAGCTGATTCTCATTTATTTTAACTTTATAATATTTTTAGATTTTCAGTAGCAATGAAATAAAGCGATGTTGTCTTTGAATTGTCTTATTGACTTTTTGCTCGCTACTAAAAGAAATGGACCAGAGCAACAAATTTTTATTCTTCATCTTCTTCTTCTGTCTTTGCTTGGCATGTGTCTCTCTATAGCTACTAAGGAGTTATTAACAGAAATTAATAAAGTGGTGTTTGTATCAGTTAGGTGTATACAGAATATTTTCCTGTCGACAAAGGAAATTGTACTGAAGAAGGATGTTAAGAGTTGACAGCCGCTGTTTAACACAGTGAAGCAAAGATACTATTCACTTGTGAAATCAATCATCCCAATCAATGTTATATTTGTACATGTTGATATCCAGAGTCATCCACAGTAATATTTACTCAGTGTTTGTCATCCATGTAGGTGTAAGGTAGTTTGCTGCTTTTAAAGATTAACTGTTGGCAAAGGTCATGTACAGTTCATTAATATGAATGTTGTTAGACAAAAACAAAAAATAAAAATTGTATTGATTGCATTGCAATAATTTTTGTCTTTCTTAAATTTTTTTCTTATTTAAAAAAAAATTGAAAAAAAAATAACATGTTCATTGTCAGGAAAGGAAAACAATACGCTTCCCCTCAAATCTCTGAATATAAGAAAATAAGTACTATGAGGTTCAGACATTCAGGGAACTAATTCTACTAAGAGAGCCAGGGTGCTTTACAAGAAAGGGAATATTTTAAAAATAAATAAGTATTAATACTCATTTTCCTTTTACCTTAATGATTGCAGATATTAAACTGGGAAAAGCTTAGCAGCAATTAAGTTATCAAATTCAGAAAATGAAATATAAACAGGAATGAAATGGTCTTATTAAGAACAGAATGAAAGTAAGACTGGTGAATGTGCAGCAGAGACTTTACAAAAATCAGTGATAAAACAGGAACATAAATGTCCTACAAACAGAAAAAATGTTACTTACCCAAAAGTACTGCCAAAATAAATTAAGGGCACTCTTATCACCATTATACTATAGCAAAATTTTTAAAGAACTAGTGGACACATTCATGAAAACAATATCTACACTTACATATGTTAACAAAAAACCCAAGGACCATCAGTAAGAAAACAAATCTAGTGATTTTGTCATGAAAAAAATACATTTATTGAGCAAGTATCTAAATGCAATGTTGCCTTGTCTAAACTACCTAACTTAAGTAGCAGATGAATTAAGTACCTTAGATTGGAGAAAAGCAGACATAATATCTATATCTAGAAAAACAGTGAGAAAAGGCTGCAGACAGTTATAAACCAGGTGGCTTTTGTTATTAGAAGATATGTGACAAGAAGAATAAGAGGCATTATTAATAAACATTTGAACAAGAACAATGAGATGAGCATTAGGCAACATGGAATTCTCATAAATGGATCACATTAAACTCTTTCAGAAGGGGTTTTATAACTATATTTACTTTGATCATAGGTTTTCATTGGACAGTTTTAACTGGACAGAAAAAAGATTCAAACTCTTCAGCTGATGCATTAAGTTTATTGTTGACTGAGAAGTGTCATGACCTAAGATATAATGTATCTAAAAAGGAAAGTTCATCTTAGTCTGGGTAAGCATGACTGCTTTCATTGCTTCTCTTTCAGATGTTGTAGAAAATAATGTGCAATCTAGTTACCATTAAAACTGCATTTGCCATGTTATTCCATTTTTAACCCTTTTGGGCCATAAAACTTAGCCCAGGCAGCTTTCAACAAAATGATACGTGTAACTATCTAATACATAACTCACCAAGAAAGCTCATGGTATCCTAGGCTGCATTAGGCAAACAATGGACAGCAGGTTGAGGGAGGTGATCCTTCCCCTTTATTCAGGGTTCATGAGGCAGCATCTGGAGTGTTGGATCCAGTTCTGAGCTCCTCAGTACCAGAGAGACATGGACATGCTGGAGAGAGTCCAGTAAAGGGCCACAAAGATGATGAAGGGACTGGAGCATCTCTCTTATGAAGAAAGCCTGAGAGAGCTGGGACTGCTCAGCCTGGAGAAGAGGTTTGAGGGATCTCGTCAATCAGTTCAAATATATGAAGGGAGGGTCTGCAGAAAGATGGATCCAGGCTCTTTTCAGGTGCCCAGTGACAGGACCAGAGGCAATGGACACAAACTTATATACTGGAGCTTCTGTCTGAACATCAGGAAACACTTTTTTTCCTGTGAGGGTGACCAAGCACTGGCACAGCTTGTCCATCTGCCCATTTTGAATATCTCATTCCTTGGAGATAACGAAAAGGTGTGTGAAGATTGTCCTGGGCAACTAGCGCTGCTTGAGCAGGGACATTGGACCACATGACCATCAGAGGTCTTTCCCAACCTTAACCACTCTGTGATTTTGTGATAATTTTTTTATTAAAAACCCTTATTATTTTTCAAAAAGTTTCATGACATCTAAAGTACACAGTCATTCTTAGATATTTTAGTTGGCCTCTGGCTATGATAGTCAACATCATGTAGCTGGTGTAAAGCAAATGAAAAATTTCTAGTTTCAGTAAAGAGATACATATATTTTAACTCCACCAAGTAAACCTGTTGAGATAGTTGTCTAGAGACAATTAAAATGACATTTGCAGGAGAAGGCAAAAAAATAGCTTTTTAAAAAATATTTTCTTTTGTTTTGAATTGATTATACTATAATTCCTTGTAAGGTAAGACTGGCATGTCATACTGTATTTGAGCAAACTGAATGCAGTAGATATTTAGTTCTATATGGGGGATAATCCTGGCATACAAACCAGTCTCACAGTGCTCCAAGATTTCTTGTGAGTACCACAGGATCAACAGTGTGTCTCCATTGAACAGCCTGAACTGTGTTAAGGTATATAGTAAGGCTTTAATGGAGAAGTATCTTCCAAATTCTCCTACAGCAGGATACTGTGGACAGTGACTGAACCACAACCTTTACTCATGCTGGATCTGTTTTCCTTGTTCTCTTAGTTATCCTTAAAGCAAATTATACCCAACTCCCAACGTTGCTTTCCTTTAATGACCAGTAACTGACCATCGGTGAGAGTGCAGGGGGCCTCTGGCTTCATCCAATTCCTTACACTTTCAAGGTCTTTGGCCCCAATTTCTGCTTGTACTTTTGGGAAACCATGTTAAATTCCTTTTTTTTCCTTAACAACCTTCAACCTGTGGTTTCCTGATAATACAGATAACATTTGCTAGAACAGCATTGTCAGAAGTAAATATTTCATTAATAGTTAGTTCTATGAAAACAGTTACATACTGGAAGGCACACACATGCAGACACACTGGCAGACACAATGTTGTGGTAACTGCCACCAGTATCTGATAGTTATAGGAATTATCACTGGTGCATTACTGGAGTTATTCTACAAGAGTAATTATAGATAATTGCAGTAAGAAAAGGATTAAATGCATTCTGAAGTTGTCTTTTAACCCTATAGTTCTGTTGTGTACTCTGTACCACAATTATGGACTTCTGCCTCAAAGTTAAAATTTCAAGGGGAAAAAAGGAAATTATGCTTCCTATGTTGTACTAGGTTAATAATAAGGTAGTGGCCACTCCTATTACAACTGTGATATTATCTGAAATGGGATTTAGTATCTGTTGAAACAGCTATGAATACAGCAAAAAAAGCTGTACGAGCATGTGTTATGCCATAGCAGGAAGCCAACACTGCCATAAAAAGATTATGGTCCTATTGTGGACCCATTCTTCAGTGACTAGGTGTGATGAAAATCTTATAAAAATCAGTTTTATTTCTAGAAAAGTGTTCCCAAATTTTATAGAACTTAACTGTAGGACTTTGGAAAAGTTTAAATACTAGCACATCCAATTAGCATGTTTTGCCTAACAGATTGAAGAGAATTTCTGTCTATTCTTATTAGAATGGTCACTATATTACTATAAATGTCTTCATAATTTTCTGTGAACAGTGTGCACATGCTGCAAACATTGAGGCAGTTTTGCAAAATGACTTATCAGTGCTGTCACAGTTAGAAACTGTAACATTTTTCTGTCAGCATGTATGGGATCTCACATCATGACTTTAATGAGTGTGAAGATGACATTGACATGCACTGCTCTAAGAGCTTATGCCACTTCACAGAAACATGAAACGTGTGACAATCAAAGGCAAAATTCAAAGCTGTACCAATGTAACCTGATGTGAACCCTTCTGGAAACACTGAGTCATGGTAGGGAATAACAGTTAGATCATCCATCTGAAAGGATTGCCAAGACAAGTCAGATGCTCTCTAGAGTGAATTCTTGTCTGTGTGACAGAACTTTTCATCCCGTATTGTCATGCCAGTTGCACAGAATAACCTACTAAAAATATCTTTAAACATATTTCATTATATTATATTTAATTTTGTATATTTTAAAGCATAGGTGACTATGATTCTTGTCTGATTTATACAACGTAAAAGGCATTCATTCCATGCAAAAGACATTTACTAAGGAGGTACAAAACCAAAAATATATAAAAGTCTGTATTTCTATTTAAGAACCTTCACTTATCTTTAATGGATAATTTGGAAATTAACAGTGGATATAGAATCATAGAAACATAGGATGGTTTGGGTTGGAAGGGACCTTAAAGATCATCTAGTTCAAACACCCCTGACATAAGGAGGTTCCACTACCTCAGGTTGCTCAAAGCCACCTCTAACCTGGCCTTGAACACTTACGGGGATATGGCATCCACAACTTCTCTGGGTGACCTGTTCCAGTGCCTCACCACCCTCACGTGAAAAGATTTCTTCCTAATATCTAACCTAAATCTACCCTCTTTCATCTTAAAACTATTACCCCTCGTCCTATCACTATACCTCCTGACAACAAGTGCCTCCCCATCTCTCCTGTAGGCCCCCTTTAGGTACTGGAAGGCTGCTACAAGGTCTCCCCAGAGTCTTCTCTCATCCAGGATGAAAAACCCCCAGTCTCTCAGCCTGTCCTCATATGGGAGGTGTTCCAGCCCTCTGATCATCTTTGTGACCCTCCTCTGGACCTCCTCGAGCGGATCTATGTCTTTCTTACGTTAAAGGCCCCAGAGCTGGATGCAGTACTCCATGTGGGGTCTCACAAGAGCAGAGGGGAAGAATCACCTCCCTTGACCTGCTGGTCATGGTTCCTTGGATGCAGCCCAGGATACTGTTGGCTTTCTGGGCTGTAAGTGCACCTTGGTGGGTTACGCTGAGCTTCTCATCAGCTGACACCTCCAAAGTCCTTCCCTGCAGGGCTGCTTTCAATTGTGCAGCTTGTTGTTGTGTTTAGGATTGCCTTGACCCACGTGAAGGATCTTGCACTTGGCCTTGTTGAACTTCATGAAGTTTGCATGGGCTCACATCTCAAACTTGTCAAGATCCCTCTAGATGGCATCCCTTTCCTCCAGTGAGTCAACCGCATCACACAGCTTGGCATCATCTGCAAGCTTGCTGAGGGTGCACTCAATCCCACTGTCCATGTCTCCCACAAACATGTTAAACAGCACTGGTCCCAATACCAAACACTGCAGAATGCCACTCGTCACCGGTCTCCACTTGGACACCAAGCTGTTGACTGCAACTCTTCAAATGTGACCATTCAGCCAATTCGTTATCCACAGGGTGGTCCATTTTTCAAATCCATGTCTAATTTAGACACCAGGATGTTGTGCAGGACATTGTCAAATGCTTTGCACAAATTCAGGCAGATGATGTCAGTCACTTTTCCATCTACCAAAGTTGTACCCCTGTCGTCGAAGGCCACCAAATTTGTCATTCACTAATTGCCCTTGGTGAAGCCACGTTGGGTGTCTCCAACCACCTCTTTATTTCCATGTGCCTTAGAATAGTTTCCAGTAGGATCTGCTCCATGATCTTGCCAGGCACAGAGGTAAGGCTGTAGTTCCCTGGGTCTTCCTTTTTTTCTGTTTTTAATAATGGGGGTTACGTTTTCCCTCTTTCAGTCAGCAGAAACTTCACCAGACTGCCACAGCTTCTCAAATATGATGGATAGTGTCTTAGCAACTTTTTCTGTCAGTTCCCTCATGACCTGTGGGTGTATCTTATCAGGTCCCATTGACTTGCGCACCTTTGGGTTCCTTAGATGCTCTTGAACCTGATCTCCTCGTACAGTGGGCATTTCATTCTCCCAGTACCTGCCTTTGGATTCTGTGAATTGTGTGGTGTGATTACAGAAAAAAAAGTCACTGAGTACCTCACCCTTCTCCCTATCCTAGGTAACCACCTCTCCCATTTCCTTCCAGAGATGGCCCATATTTCCCTAGTCTTCCTTTTATCAATGACATAGTTACAGAAGCTTTTTTCGTTCCCTTCACATCCCTGACCAAATTTACTTCTATCAGGGATTAAGCTCTCCCAGCATAATCTGGCTGCTCGGACCATTTCTCTGTATAAAAATATTTTTTTGACCTTCATAATACTGATCTGCAGAAGAAACATGCTTGTCCTTTTTTCCTTTGGTTCCTGGAGTTTTCTATGGAAAGAGGATTACTAGAAAGTGTTTTCAATAACTTATAGTCATTTATAATGTTTATATACATGGAAAATTACTTTCAATCAGTTAGACTGAAATTCTCTGTAATGAGGTGAGATAGAAAACTTATATCCCTTTTAGTTATTTGTAAAAGAGAAAGGATTTAACGGTTCTGTAGGACTTCATTTTCTCTCAGACCAATTTTTAAGTTCCCTCCACAAATAAAATCTGAACTAGGCCTAATGTATTTTATCACACATAATAGAGACTGTGTCTGTTTTTTTTGAACATTAATATAGGGGTGGCGCTTGCCATGGAGGCAATGGAGTCAGTTCCCACCAGTCATCTATAACCCTCTGACCATGGGAGTCACAAGCCTGGACAGCATGCACGCTGGCACTGAACAAAGTACCATGACACACCAGGATGGGAAACATGCTTTACCCACACAGCAACCACCTCCACCACTTTTAGAGCCACCATGACATTGAATAAATCAGGGACCAGCTGGAATAACCTACACATTCTACATATTAGTACAATGGAGCATAGATAATAATAATGGAGGCACAGGCATAAATCTTATAGGGTTTTGTAAGGTGTTTTGTTACAAAGCCTACATCACAATAGCCTCTTTTCCTTGTTCAGTTTCCTGCTACTTAATACTACGTGGAAGAACGTGTTAAAACTTCAGTTATATCACTGAGCTTTCCTGGTAAGTATGCTTGAGATCAAGGTGTTTTTATAAATTCATACCAAGAGTTATCACGCATATCACTGGCAAGATAGATGCCTGTTTGTTTGTGAAGAGAGGTAAAGCTATAACTTACCTGTAACACATACTTTTGCTCAGAGGAAATCTTTATTTTTCTCTCTGCAGTTACTCATTGTGAGGAAATGCTGATATAAAATATAAAAGCTAGGGGTTTGAACATTTAGGATACATAAATGAAGGAAGTTATTAGTATATTTTCAGTTCTAAAGCAGAGTGAAAAGATAGGCATTTCTGATCGTTTAGCTGTAATTTCCTCAAAATGAGCTTTTCTATGTAGCATAATTTTCTCTTCCATTCTCCTCCTTCATACTTTCACCTTTACCCTTCTCCATTGCTTCATCTCTCCATTTTCTATGCCACAATGTTCTTATATTCCTTCTCTTGCTCATTCACTCCCCTCACTTTTTTTTTTTTTTTTCATTTTTCTTTCTCACACATAGCAATGGTATATCTGAGTTACGGATTTTTAAGTAATCCTGACTTACTTTCAAATATGAAAGAATTATAAAAATAAAGTAAAAACCAAAAATTTTACTTTTTCTACAGAATTGGGACTAGGGTCCTTTGTCAAATTACTTCTGGATAATATAAAAAAAACCCCCACAAAAACCAAAAAAACCCACAAAATCGAAATTGATATGAGGGAATGCAACACTTAAACCAATGCATACAGCACTAAGATTTGGAGCTTGGGAAAGGGAAGAAGGGACTTGGGTTCCTTTCCTACCTCCTACCTCTTTCCCCATCTTGAAGTAAAAAAGAACAAGGCAATTGCTCACACTGTCCAGAATATTTATGAATGCACATGCTGGGGAAAGTTTCAGATGTGTTTCCTGCTGTCACAGAAATTTTTTTGTCATGATTTTTTCCTTGGTCATTCACATTGGCTGTGTGTGCTGTTGGCTATTGTGCTGGCGTCTATACTCTCCACATAGTCCAGTAAAGATAAGTGTCCAGACTCAGTTTAGGAATTCTGGGTATTAGGGACCAAAACAAGAGACAGAGCGTTAAGGAGTCTCTGGACCTTTTTGTGAGCACAGACTGTAGTGAAATATTACAGCTTTCAAACATAATGTTTCAAAATGCATCAGGTACAAGCTGAGCATCTTACCTATGTAAGATAGAATAAACTCTGAGACTTCAGACCGCTGCTTCAGTTAGCCAGGTGAAACCAAGTTGTTTCTGAATGTTAAAGCAGCAAGAGACAGAAAAGTTGGGTAAGCTAGAATTCAGACAACATTTAATAAACATTTACTGGTATATTTTATTCTGAAAATCTACCGTTGCCATTTTAACTCAATTTTTAATATAAGTAGTAGTATAAAAGAAGATACCTGTTTTTCAGAACTCAGCCTTGCTGAATTATTGCCTAAAATATGTACAGTGAAGTTAAGCCTTATGTAATTTTTATTTGTACTTTACTGTGAAGTGATTCATTTCCAGAAGCAACTCCACAGTCTATCTTGTGTAATTTATGTTAAAAAGGGGCTGTTTTAAAATAAATCTACTACGTACAAATGTAACGCTCTTCTGTAGATCTTAAAAATACAGATTTTCCATAACATGAGTTACTAGTCTAACTTAGCAAGCAGTGAATTTGATTTCTAAGAATATCTATCAAAGGTGGGTTCACTAACTAAGTTAATATACCCTTTGACAATTAATTGATAGTGCCCTTGTCTCATTAAGACAGAACTTCATATTAGATTTAGTGCATACGTGTCACAAATACCAGAATATGTGCTTGTTCTAGGGTTCCTGAAGTTTGAGCAAAGGGAAAATGAATTAGCTACTATTTTTAAGTACATCTAAAACTAAGAGTGTACTAATTTTTTTTAGAATTAATTGTTCTTTGATTTTTTTAAATTTACACAATAAAATAATTGTCAAATACCAGCTAATACTGTCTCAAGTGTAAACAATTTTTCATTTTTAATACACCTACGTCTAAAAAATACTTTTTTCTGGTAGAATAATTTGAAAAAAAAAATTCCGCTTCTTCTAGTAGCTGTATCATTTGAGTTTATAAAAACAATGTTTATAAATCATATATTTAACAAAAATATGCATAAATTTTCATGGACTTTATTTTTTTTCTTAACCTTTCAATTTGAATATTTCCTAATTTTTTACTAAGTTCATCACCTCACCACTTAATTAAAACTATTTAGAGGATTTCCAATATATATCTACTGTGTCCAATTTGTCTAAGCCATCTTGCCTTCCAAATTATCTCTATGGATAGTAGGAGTCAGTGTGTCAGTGTTCTTTTGAAAAAATATTGCAGAAACACAAAAGTTTTCAGAACTCAGCTAGAGTGAAGGGTCAATCTGATAGGTTCTTAGAAAGAAAGGCAAAGTGTCTTATAACTGCTGCAGGTGCTTCATTTCAGCAGTTTCTTAGAGGATATTCAGCAGCCTTTTATAAAATGTTCTTAATCTGTTCCATCTTGGGCTTTGACAAGGTTAGCGTATGTTCTTCTCCTTTGTATCCTCCTTTTTTTTTTTTTCTTTGCATATGTGCTCCTTGCTTGTACGGGTTTTTTTTTGGTTTTATTTATTTACTTTTGTGTATACACCTTAAGAAAACAAATATTCTCTATGTGTTCTTGAAAGTAATGAGTTTCTTTCTTTTTGGAGGGAAGCTTGAAAGTATAATCTTTTCTTGAGAACAAAGATTATTTTTATCTCTTTTCAACATCAAAACATGCTCCCATCTGTGTGGGATGTGCACTTTTTGAAATTGTTCTAAAAATACATGAAAGGACATAATATTTTTGTTCTTGGACTGTCTTATCCATTGCGAAGAACAGAACAGTTCAGGGGAACCCAGGAGAGATCTATAATCAAATCCCTCTCACTGAACACAAAATCAAGGTACTTCAACAAGAGAGCTTCTGCAGAAGCAGCTTTTATGTGGGTGGTGGAGTGTGAAGAGAGTCATTGAGGGAACTAGACTTCTAACAGAGCATCTAAGGAGTTCAGACCTCAAGGTGATACTGTAATGTGCAAAAGCCCACACTGCAAATCATACCTGCAGGATTCTGGTAAATTGCTAAGTATTGCATGATGGAGTTGAGTATGCAGGTTTCAGATTTAGAATGCAGTATATGTGCTTTATAGGTTATTTTTTAATCTCTGATCTAGTATGCTTGAGGAATGGCTGAAAGAGAGGGTACTCTAGTTGCTGCCAAGTCCCTCCCTTCCTGACATACTCAAGGTTAATTTGCCACTTTTCCTTATTTGCTGGGAGTGCAAATTTGTCAATTTTAACAGGCTTGTGGAATTGTGTAAAGCTGATCTATAGGAGCTATAACCTATGCCAGTACCAAAAAAAACTGTGGTGGGTAAATAACAGAGGACATGGAATTTCCTTCATTTTCCTTCTCTTCAGGTGGTTAAAAAATAACTAGATCAAAAATGTATTGGGCAGGGTTGGAACAATTTTGTCTTTTTAACATGTAAGGGAGATTAAATTGTTGAACTTGTTTTCCTCTTTTTTTTTCCTCTTTCTGTAACAACAGAATATGAAATTGCTTTTTCTAAAGGAAAAGGTCCTCAACACTGTATGCCATCAAATGTATTCTGTATATCAGACCTTTTTCTTTCAAATAGTGCTACTTTTAAGAACAAACATGATAAAAAAAAATTTAAAGCCTTTAATTCATCCTTTTGAATTTAGTGAAGTAATTATTTGAAGAGAAATATAGTACCGCTATATTTCCTGGTCACCTGTGACTTTGTTATATACAAAATTAAGTCATTTTTTCTGGTATCTAAGAGGTAAAAGCAGGGTTATGGTATACTTGTTCAAATCAGACCTTTCATATTTACATCCATCTGCAATGATATAGTTAAAGCAAAAGTTATCAAAGTGTTGTGGCATGTAATATAGTTGGAGTGTCCAAATGAACACTGACTTTTTGACTTGATGGATTTGTGGAACATGTTGGGTTCTGTCACATCATAGCACATTACAATCGTTGCTTAGTTGGTATGACAACAAGCAAATTTATGTTTTACTCTGTGCTATGATATGACATTACCTGATGAGATCTTAGAAAACTTAAAATAACACTTCTTAGGATTTATAACCTCTTACTGAGTGACATTTCATTTCAGCAAGTGATTTCACCCAATATATCTTCTTGAAACATGTTTGTGAAATTAGAGACATACTGATGGTTAATTAGTGGTATTTGTAGGGCACACAAATAATGTTAGCCTTAACTAAAAGTACGGTAAATAACTTTTCTCTTACAAATGTGTCTGTCCCAAATGCTTTACCTGTGAATTGCTGTCTTCCCAAACTCTCTCTCTACTCTTAATGATTTTTATGACATCTATATCTCTACTAGCACAGCCTAGGGTCTCTGGGAAAGTCATAGAGTGAGTGTCCCTAGAACACATTTCTGGGCACATGAAGGAGAGGAAATTGATCAGTAATAGTCACCATGTATTTACTAAGGGTAAAACATACCTGGTCAATTTGATTGCCTTCTGTAATAATATGGTGGTTTTGACCTTGGCTGGCTGCCAGACCCAGCTGTTGCTCTCTCACTCCCCCTTGTCAACATGATGGAGCGAGAAAATAAATGGAATAGCTCGTGGGCTGAGATAAAGACAGGGAGATCACTTATCAAGTACTGTCATGGGCAGAACAGTCTCAACTTGGGGAAGATTAATTTAATTTACTGCCAGTGAATAACAGAGTAGGGTAGCAAGGGGAAAAGAAGACAAACCTTCTCTGTATGTCCACCTTCTCCCCAAGCTCAGCTTCATTCCTTCGCTATTCTACTTTCTCCTGCTCTGGTCAGTGCAAGGGGCTGGGGAATGGAGGTTGCAATCAGTTCGTAACACCTCAACTCTGCTGTTCCTTCCTCCTCACGCTCTTCCCATGCTCCACCGTGGGGTCCCTCCCACAGGAGACAGTCCTCCACAAACTTCTCCAACATTATTCCTTCCTATGGAGTACAGTCCACCAGAAACAGACTGTTTCAAAGTGGGTCCCCCCCAAGGCCACATTTTGTGCCAGAAAACCTGCTCCTGTGTGGGCTCCTCTGCACCAGACATGGTTCCTGCCAGGAGGCTGGGCTCTTCACAGGCTGCAGCCTCCTTCAGGGCATATCCACCTGCTGTTGTGTAGGGTCTTCCATGAGCTGCGTTGTGGATATCTGCTCCACTGTGGTTGTCCATGAACTGCAGAGGGAAAACCTGCATCACCATGGTTTTCTCTGCAGGCTTCAGGGGAATCTGCTCCAGGCAGTCAAGTCTGTTCACAGCAGTGCATGAGAGGACAAGAGACATAATTGAAACAGATGTTCAGACTTACTATAAGGATTTTTTTTTCTTCTTGAAGTCGGTCAACCATTGGAACAGGTTGTTTAGTGAGGTCAATTAGTCTCTGGCCTTAGAGGTTGTTAAGACTCCCCAGAGAGGGCTTAAGAAGCCCTGAGCAACCTGGTCTGGTTTCATTACTGTACTGTTTAAATAGGCATTCGGACTGTAGTTATCCTGAGGTCCCTCAGAGCCTGATTTATTCTATGATTCTGTGGTAGACACACTGATTCTATGATAGGCATAGATCTACTTATCTCTTTATATAACTAAAATATATGGATATGTTAGATTTAAATATGTGTATACGCCACATATAAATATGCAGATAAGTATGCAGGTAGATATCTGCCATATATATGACACACAGTCCCCTGTATATATGATAGACGAAATTATCTATCTATCTATCTGCAATGTATCTTGTGTCTATTTAACGGGATACCTACGTCTTCTAAGTTCTAATTTTACACTAGTGAAGGTTTGTAGAGGTCTATAGATATTGGGCAGGGGAAGCTTACATAGTGAGAATTATTGAATATTTTCCTTCCTTTCCCTAAAATGTTACTGCATAATCTAGTACACACACATCTCTGAGTTCTCTCTCTTGCACAGGATGCACTGAGATTCCCACAAGTGATCTGGAAGGGACGGTTAATTTTATTGTATACTTCTCTCCTTGACCTACGAGTTAGTGGTTTAACAAATAAGCTTCAAGCTGCTTAGCTATTATGGTAAACTACCTCTTCCAAACCATTTATCAGTTCTGCTATTACTCCCTCGGTCCTTTCCAGTGAGCCATTAGCCTGGCACTAGAAAAAGAAAGACAGAAAATCAGCAATGTGCACTCTACTGTTGTGAAGTAATATTACAGAGAGCTGTGTAGCCAGAAATAGCCTAGCCCACATTACCCTAGTCTTTCATTCTGTGCCACTATAGAACAAATTTTTTCATTCCACAATTTCTTCAGAAAAAAACCCTTTTTCCATACATGCTCGTCATACTCCCTTCATAGAAGAACTGAGGAGATGGAGAGGAGGTGTTGGTTTTTGTTTTTTTTTTTCTTTCTGATTTAATATCTAGACATCTCTTGAAAGACAGTGGAAGATTTTTTTCCCCTGGTAGTCCAGAGAAACAACCATCATTGACTGTGGGTTAGGTATCAGTGTAGTTCAGACTTAGGAGACTTTGATGTATGATGGTCTGTCTATATATAAAAGGGGGTTACAAGAAAGTCAGAAAAATACTTTTTACCAAGGCCTGCAGTGACAAAACCAGGAGCAATGATTTAAAACTGAAAAAGGGCAGATTTAGACTGGATTTAAGGAATAAATTTTTTACAATAAGGGTTGTGAGACACTGGAACAGGTTTCCCAGGGAAGTTGTGAATGTTCCACCATTGACAGTCTTAAAGGTCAGGCTGCATGGGGCAACATGATCTAGTGAAAGATGTCTCTGCCTTTGGCGGGGGGTTGGACTAGATGAACCATTTTCAAAAGTCTTTTTCAGCACAACTCTTCTATGATTCTATGATTCTATGATTATATGAACGTTGCACCATCAGAACCCCCTAGAAAACAGGACTGTAAACTTCAGTGTTTTATGATGAGGGTTCCATGCACAAGCAGAAAAAAACTGGTTTTTGTTTGTAGTGTGTGATTAGAGTTCTCAGATAGTGCACTGTTCATTTTCTGTGCACCTTTTTAAAATGTAGCTGTAATTCAAGCGGGTTTTTTACCTAGTAAATACATATTTCTGAAGGCAGAGAAGGATTGGCCACATTTCCATCTCATTTCATTGGGTTAGCTGTTTATGATTTTTTTACAAACCTTTTACTCTCTTTCTCTGTCCTCCTTAGTTTTAGTACCCTGTGCAAACTTATTTAATGTTAACTGTC